>NW_003314262.1:1643640-1781071 GCF_000143415.4 Selaginella moellendorffii | reverse complement strand
TCAAGAATTGGGCTGGGATGATATTGGAGTTGCAATTTTAGAGGTTGTTGACACAGAAGAAAATAGTCTGACTATTGGAAGCATTGTGCGGTGGAAATTGAGGCATTTAGTGTTTGAGAATGTGAAGGATTCACAATCAAACACCACTACAACTGATGACAGAACATCTCTTCATGGGAAAAGAAAGTACACCTTCCTACAGCGCAGCCAAAGGGATCTGAGCAACGAACCGAAAAGGCAGAAAATGGCGATGGAGGTTCGAATGGTCTCGACAGTTGCTTGTTGCAAGAGGAGGTGCTGTCAACATGCTGATTGGGATGCTATTGAAGAGGAGAGAGCAAGATACAAGACATTGTCCTGGAAGGCAGCTCGCAATTTTGTGTATGAGGCATTACGGTCATCTGTTGATGCTTCAGAACATCAGGTGGGGGGCATGGTCTTCCAGAGGGGTTTGGTCTACATGAAGGCATGGAGAATCATTTATGGAGTCCCTCGAACCACATTCTACAGAATCAAAACTGAGTTCGAGGAACAAAGGGTTCAACAGGCAGTTCATGGGAACGACGGTACGCACAAAACCAGGGGTCATGTTGTATATGGAGAGGCAATCTTCAAGAGGTTTGTCGAGACATGTAGCGAGCAGCAACCACATAAAACCCGCCTCTTGGAAGATGGAACACAAGACACCCAACGAGTTCTCCCTCCCATGTATACCAAGGGGGCCATATTGGAAGATGTGAATCGGGAACTCTAGAGTAATGGCTACAGGAAGCTGAGCCAATCTAGATTTAGTAGATTGTGGAGCAACAGGTTCAGGGATGTGAGTATAGGAAAGTACTCTAGCTTTTCAAAGTGTGACGAGTGCACTGCTATCAAAATGGCTTTGTCGAAGAATTCTTGCAGCGCTCAAGAGCGAGAGACGTTGGTTAGAAGGCGGCTCGACCACAACATCGAGCAGAGAAGCTGCAGGACTGCATATTATCATAACAGGATTCTCTCCATGGAGAGACCTGACTCTTACCTCTGCATCATCCACGACAAAATGGACCAGAAAAAGACGTGCTTACCTCGACTCAATCTTGCCCCCAAGGCAATCTCTTCATCCATGCAACTGCCTGTGTCTCTGTTTGGCATAATCGCTCATGGGCATGGTGCCCAGAACTATGGGAACTTCTTTGTACCTCTATGGGGTGGCGGGGGTGCAAACATGATGATTGCGTCCCTAGCAAAACACTTAAGGTCTCTGCAAAGTGCGCAGACTGAGCTGAACGGCCAACCCTTGCATAAGGCCCTTGTCGATCGAACCCCATACAGGGTTCAGCTGGAGGAGGAGCAAAGGCTTGCAGTATCGCGTGGGGCCCCATGCCATCCCAGTGAATATGTTGGCCGTCAGATTGTAGGGTTATCACGTGAGGCCTCATGTCATTCCGACGAGGCTGGTCGCCCGGTGAATGCACAGCCTCATCCAAACGAAGCAGAATCTCAAGGAAGTTCTTGCAGCCAATGTGGCCTTCCACCCCATCTTCTGCTCCAAACAGACAATGCTGGCAGTGAGAACAAAAACATGTACGTCTTCGCGTACTTGGCGATGCTTGTTGCCAAAGGCATATTTGAAACGGTTACACTTGGCTTTCTCATGGTTGGGCACACTCATGAAGACGTCGATGCCATGTTCAGTCACCTGGCAGAGTCCCTCCGGCGATCCAATGTCCTCACCCTCCCACAACTCTACGATGAATTCCAAAATTGCATCAAAGGCACTGTTGAAGCTGCACTTGTGACAGAGGTTCCAGACTTTAAGGGGTTTGTAAGAGGCTACATCAGGGACGGATCCGAAACGCTGATTGGCCACTCCAAGCCTCTTCAGTTTCATTTCAGCATGCGTGACGGTGCTCCAGTGATGAGGTACAAGATGAGAGAATGGGACACAGTGTGGCTGCCAGTGGACGGCATTGAACTCTTCAAGAGAGATCCCATAACTGGGGAACCTATGATTCCTCAGGGTTCCCCACGGCCGATGCACCCGGATGGACTCAAAGACCAGGAAAGTATAGTGGCCGGGATTAGACAGCATATTGCCTTCTGGAAGAGGGGGTTGGTGTTTGGTGGAGAATCCTATTTTAAGAGGTGCAAGCCTTTGCTCGAATACTGGGAGAAGATTATATCTGCTATCCAAAATGGGCCGGTTGTATATGAAGAATTGGAAGAGTCCTTTTGGCCAGAACCCAGAGCACCAGATAGTAGCGGAACAATGTCCTCTGGAAATGCCGTGACAGATAACGATGTTGAGGATCACTATTGTGGGCCGAGGAACAAGAAGCCGGATTCAGCATTCAATCCAGTACAAGTCTGCAAAGGAATGGTCGTGCTTGTCAGACCCAGTAATAAAAAACAAATGATATGGGTGGGGCGCTGCATCACTGATGCAGAGGAGGACGCAGAAACTAACTCCTTCAATGTAACTGTGGAGTGGTTCAAGCCAAGTTCCGGATATACGAAGGATTGCCTAGAAAAGAGATGGGTGCTGAATCCAAAGGATCCCAGCATGAGCATATCGGTGGATAATGTTGTGCATGGTTGGATGCGGAAGCAGAGTGCCACCATCACCTTGCCAGACCATGCAAGAGATGCAGCAAGAGCATTCATAACCCGGGTTCAAGGTGAGATTTAATATTCCTTTACTAAGTTTCTAATGTATTTTATTTCAAGGTGAACAATCCGAATCTGAATCAGAGGAGGCGTGATGGCATGTGGCCCTTTGCACTAGTATATCTTAATACTGGTCTGAGAAATAGAATGGCATGTGCCCTCAGGCCTTTTACTAAATCACCTTTGAAAGAAATGCAAGCCTCTATGTCGTAAAAAAAAGGTACTAGAGAAATTCCTTAATAATATGAATGTTATTTAGTTTCATGAAAATACACTAAGGGTCAAATGAGTTAAATGACTTCTCCAGACTAGCAATGCCTCTTGCTACACCTTCACAATTAGATTCGTTAGAAAAAGATAACATTGAATAATATCTAAATGTTCTCACCATTAAGTTATATGTCTGGCTAATAGGAATGACGTTCATCTTGGAAAGCTCACCACACGCTCAATGAACAAACAAATAGTGTGTGCGCGCATGCCATCGCTCTTCTTTAGCTTCAGATTCGGCTTGTTCACCTTGACAATGAGATTTATTATACAACCAGATGGACTCAGTCTGGACACAAAGTCACCGCGCTAGTCACCATGCCCCAGATATGTCTAGCCCCTGGACAAAAAACATATAATTTCACGTCATTTTCAAATACTTGAAAATTTGTACCTAGTCCCATTTTACTGAATAAATCCCACTTTAACAAAATAGAGCTTTATTGCAATATAGTAAGTTAGTGTTGTAAAGGGAATGCTCATTGTCAAAGAAGGCCATCATTGGGACACCCAAACACTTTAAAACACCAGGAAGTGGTATTTGGTGTCATGAGGGCGTTAGATAAGGCCTAAGGGATTAAGTCTTTAGTGAATGATGGATAGGAGGTGCTATCCAAATGTCCAAGGTTGCGGAGACAGGAGAAGTCTGTCTACCTGAATTGGACAAATCCAAAAAAAGATTTTGGCAAGGCTAGTGATGGGCATAAAAAAACCCATAAGTAGCAACGTTAATCCCGATATGTGGGATTATACGGTGAGCATACCCAAATTGAGGAACTACTCCCTAGGCTCTCGGGTAAGTTCATCCCTCAGAATACTTGCTAAGGTATGGTAGAAAGTGTAAAGATATTCTCCTAGTTTGAAGGAAAATAACTGTAGGAAATGTATGAGGCCAAAAAGTAAGTAATAAAGAAATAGAATCGAACCATAGGAATTGAAGGGCATAACCAAGGGTGGTTATGCAAGTTGGGAGTGGAGAATCAAATGAGTGCTTGAGTGGGTTGTTATTCGTAACCGTGATGCCATAAAGAGTTTAAAATATGGAATTATCCATATTAGAACATATGGTAATTAGAAAGCTTGCAAAAAGGAGAGGCCTTAACAAACTAAGGAACAAAGTTCCTTGAAGGTTCCCAAAAACAATTCTAGGTAGATAAGTACCTAAAAAGCTAAGTGTATATGATCTATAGAGTGCGCAAAATCAAAGTGGCACAGCTGAAGCGTGGTCTTGAAGTTTGCTATAAGGCAAGGCTATCAAGGTTAGGGAAGTAATCAATCATGAAAATTTACTAAATATGGTAAATATGGAATGGAATGGTGTTAGATTGCAAATTTGGAATAAAAACAACACTATTATATTTAGGACAAACTCTACATTTTGTACATATGTCTAGCTCATACATCTAGACACTTTCCATAAATAATTAATAGGACTGAATGGAGCCAACACATGGGGCATGATAGTGAGAGTGTCTTAGCGAACACAGTAAACTATCACTTAGCGAATATTGAGGGACTAATCTCAATATTATAGTGGTTTTTGTCAAGCTAGTGCAAGATAGAGCAAAAGAGAACTAACAAACTAAACCAAGTATACTTGGCTAAATAAACATTTAGGAATTCTTTCTTTATGCTTGTCTGGCCAAATACAAATGCTAAATCAAGTTTATTAATACTTGAACAAAAGGGACTAATAAAGGGCTTAGCAATATTGACCTCTTCCCGTCATGGTAGTAAGGAAAGAATATCCAAAAAGACTAGCCAACATATAACTTTCAATACCCACAATCATATTCATGACATATTCTCCCCTTTAAGAAAGATCAATGTCCCTGTCGATGCATACTTTATTCTAGACCACTGCCAAAGAAACAACTCCAGAAAAAATTCATGATGTTCATACTTTATGAAAAATGCACCAACTTAAACAAGTTAGAGCGGCAACTTCTCTGTTTAATGCAAATGCACTACAGCTCATACACCTTCTGGCCATCACCAACAAGGAAACAACTAACAAAGTTAGCCACTCTTGCTGCTTTGGGTGTCACTCAACTTATAAAAGATGATATGCTCTTGCTTGCAAGTGACATAGAGAGAAAAGCTAAAGGCCCCAACTCTCATAAGCAAACAAGTTAAACTTGTTAATAAGGTTTAAATAGACTATTGTATATAGGCAATTAGAGTTGTTTACACGGTCATGCCCTTTTAACGGAATAAAGAATATCGAAAGAGAGGTGGGTGATATGACTAGTTTACAATAACTGCCCCATAACTAAATATTTCACCATGCACACAAAGTGTAGAAGTCAGTCTACCTATACTGGCCCAAACTTAAAGAACAATAGATGGATAATATCAAAGTTAGAGAAAATGATATCTTAAAGACTAAATTATCAATAAATAAATCTTAGGTTAAAACACAAAAGTACTCCAATGTAGGTATCATCTGATAAATGAGTATGATAAGAACCACCAAGATCATGAAAGGTTGTAAACCGGTTGAAAGGTATGAGACCAATGTAAAGCAAACCATAAAGAATATGTAGTAATGTGAAAAACCAAGAGCTATCAAGATAATAACTATCATAAAAAGTTATCAATCATCCCATCAATAGAGAGATACATAATTATCATTGAAGAAAAAATCCACCATCCCAAAAGAATATTAAATCATTTAACATCAATAATAATCAAATAAAACTTGTGATAAGAATAATAAATCTTAGATAATCAATCATCACCAATGATTGCTAAATGCAAAAGTTAACTTCAACATTGAAGCTAATAAGCTAAAATGCCTTCTCTAACAACTCTTAATAAATGAAACAATAAACATAAAATTTAAAGAACCAAAAGTTCAAAGAAGTTTATATCATAATATTCACAATTTTTGAACAAATTAAATTCAATGCTAAAGAAAAAATCATGGTACAACCCACAATATCCTCCTCAACATATCTAGAAGCCAAACTTTATAGTGCCAAAGTTAATGAAGAGCATGCTTGCATTAATTTAAAAGTCAAACAAAATAAAGTTATGCTTAACAAATGATCACCAAATGATCTTCCATGAATCCATCTTTTATAGCAAAATATAACTCACTACATAAAATGTACAAGAAATACCATCAATAATTGATATATGCTCAACTCAAATTCAATAAAGAATTAACAACTTTAATATTGATCACTAACTCTTTTTTTCATAAAGCTAGTATAGTCCACGATTAAATCATTTTTCAAGGAAAAGCCAAAACTAAACCCCTACTGAACAATCTTGTTTTAAAACACAACTAACTCAACTTGCTATTCAACTCGTTTGAATATTAACATAGTTGCTAACTAGCAAATGCACAAATGCTAATAACACAAAGCTACAACCAAACAATTAACATTATCTGCATTTGAGACTAATGAAACTCAACATTAATCTTATAGAGAGATATGTCATTTCACTCCAAACTCAACATTAACAATGTCATCAACAAGACATTACTTCAATGTCATTAACATTAAATAAAGCTAAAAGAAAGCAAGAGTGAATTACTATTCAAAGCTCTTTAGCAACCAAATTAACTAAGATCGAAGATACTTTACTCAGTATTCGAGATTAAATTTTACCAATACTTAATTATAGACAACATATCATCACGGAGTACGACCATGGATTAAACACACCCAAATGATATGATAAAGGTAGAATAGATATATCATATGGGAAAAAGCATGTAAACCCAATGACACAATCCTGCACACCATCATTTGGTAAACAAGCGCATCACTGATAAAATCTTTATTGAGTGAAGCAAAAGTCCTCAACAAAATCTACAAACAATCATTAGTCGCAAAGCAATTAATAGCCACTTTTTAACTTGCTTTCACAAACCTAACCACTAAACTCACACTATCAAGTTATATACTTGTCTAACATGAAGGTAATACCTTAGATCGAGTAATAGGAATATGGACAAATACAGATTAAATGACCACTTTAATCTAATTGAACTACAATAACCTCACCAACATTTGGCCAATAGTTCTGTGAAGAGAACACTCAATCATAACTAAAGTGAAGACCATGAGATGGACCCGTATGGTACACAACCTCCTAATAAACAAAGCTAGTATAACATTATAGGAGAAAGGCACAAGGGTCATTTTTATAAAAAGTGCAATAACCATTTTTCTAAACTAACTATAAACTCTATTTAACTCAATTGCTTTGGCCCTAAAAATTGGCATCCCTTTCAAGTTACATCATACAAACTATCTACTAAGGTCTAGGCTAACCTCAAACTCGTACAAAAGGTACATCTTAAATCCATCTTGTTAACTCAAAGTGTAACCTTGAGTTGCTAATGTGCCTTACTCACGAGCCCAAGCACAAACTCATGCAAATAGAACATCTCTATCCATCTTATAAGCCCAAGAGCAAACTCACATAATATGGTACAAAAAGGTAACCAAAATCCATACTTAAGTAATGAATGTGAAGCCTTAGCACCCAAACGTGTACCCAAATGAATTATCATTTTCATCTCTGCATATGTAATGAAACTAGTTGCCCAATCTCATTGTATAATACTCTCTGAGACATTTTCTTTAATACCAAATGTAACATAAGTGGTTTTCACCCTTTATCCTATGGTGATTTACCATAGGATAATCATGTGAAACCTAAACCTTCCATGTGCCATGTGTCACATGCCATGTGTCCAAAGGAAAGTGGTGCAGAACTTGAGTTTCAAGGCCTTGGGCCACTGAACAAAGGAACACAGCCAAACTCCCAAGTATAGAGCCAAGGAGCAATGGCATTGGAGCATGGAACAACTCCCAAGTGTATAGCCTAAGGAGCAAAGGGATAGGAGTGTGGAGCAACTTGAAACAGTCCCCAAGCATCCAGTATCCCAATGCCAGGACCAACATACAAATTGGAGCCAAATGGAGTTTGACACTATTTCAACATACTGATAGCTTAACATAAGGATATGGGTACTCCCCCAACTAACATGGTATGGAACTTGGGCTTAGACCCAAGCCAAATGTAGAACAAGGACAAACACGCAAGCAAAAACTATATTATGCCTAAATTATGCCTCAGGTTGGTTGACCATACTTGACCTACCCACTATCCCTACTATCCAATTTGAACCCCCCAGAGCTCCCCCCCCTCCCTTGAGGAACACACACTCACCCTTGGCCACCCTTAGTACCAGAAGTTAGTTTCTAGGACAAGCTCAAAACTTATTAAATATGGAATGTCCCTAGATTGTGAATTTGGACACAGGACAAATACCATTGTGTTAAGGACAATCTCTACATTCCGAAAATATGGCAAATGAACAAATCTAGACACTTTCCATAAATAGCATTTCGGACCAAAATGAAACTAACACAAAGGGTATGATAGCGTGGGTGTTTGGCATACACGATAAGCTATCATATAACAAATATTAAGGGACCAACCTCAATATTATAGGGGTTCTTAATACTAGTAAGTGCAAGCTAATGACAAGAGTTTCTCAAACCAAACCAAGTATGCTCAGCAAAAAACACATAGGGTTCCTACCTTATGTTTATCCGATTTAAGTGCATAGTCATTGACTAGTTTCTCAACTAGCTCAAGTGGGAACTGATAACGGGTCTAGCAATATTGACCTCCTTAGGGTTCCTACCTTATGTTTATCCAATTTAAGTATATAGTCATTGACTAGTTTCTCAACTAACTCAAGTGGGAACTGATAACGAGTCTAGCAATACTGACTTCTTGCCGTCATGGCAGTAAGGAAAGAATATTTGAGAGGACTAGCTGACAAGTAACTTTCGATATACCCAAATTCATATTTGCAACAAGTTAACGATATTTAGCACGATAGCAACATTTTGGGATGATATGTAAACAGCGTATGAGAATGATAGTCTAGCACAAGAAGTGTTACTAAGGAACCAAGAGGTGCGGGATGCTCACCAAAGAGGTGAGTTATCGACAGAACAGAAAATAAGTTATTGTAAGGAACCAACTCCCCGAGGTGTCAAAGGCTAAAAAATCCCCGAAAGTACGACCAAAATGATAAAGAGTTCATCGGATGAGACCGAGTCCGAGATTGAATCCGAGACCGACTCTGAAACTAAGTTTGAGATTCAGTCCAAGATCGAGTCTAAGACTAACTCCAAGACCAAGTTCAAGACCGAGTCCAAGACCGAGATCGAGACCGAGACTGAGTTCATGATCCGAGATTGGGTCCGAGACCAAGTCCGAATACTAATACAAGTCTTGGGGTGAAAGCCTAAAGCATATGTCTCTCGAGGGGGGGGCACTGTAGGGGGTTCCAAAAGTATAGTAGGGATAGTGAGGTCCAGGAACCAATCTTGAAGAAACTCTCCAGTAGTGCTTCTAAACTAACTTGAGGTTGAGACTAAGGCTTAGGGGCCTTGGGTGGGAGTGAGCATGGACTTGGATGGTGCCGAAGGGGCCACCTAAGGAAGTGCTCAAGAGCAACTCCCACTCCCAAAAGAGAAACCGACAACGATGCTCCCGACTCATGTGGAGTGGTGCCCCATTTGAGTACCTTGGGGCTTATTGGTCCTCGCCTTTCCTAGGGGCTTGGGCCTTCCCTTCAGGATGAAAGTGGGAGAGTAAGGGTACCTATACCGGGATGTTAAGCCACAGTGTTTCCCCTTAGTGTCCCGAAGCAAGTGTTGCACCCAAGGCTTGGGATTTAGAGGGTCCCATAATCAAATCTTGTTGTACCAAAGGATGTTAGGAACTTGGAGGCTTGGTGTGTTTTGCTACTTGTGCCTGTGGGGAATGTAGCCAAAGCTTAAGTCCAATCTAACCTAGGGAGGGGGATTGAGAGAGAATTTTGGGATTTGTGGATGGATGGCTAACACTCCGTTGTTCATGCAGTGAGCTACTGAAACTAAGTAGGACCAAGTAGAAGCTGGTATAATAGGCAAGAACCTTAGTAAAGGAACTTAACTAAGGCCAAGGCTGTGGTGGTCGGATAGATGAAGTAAATTAGCAAATTGGAAAGGAAAAATTTGTGGCTTACAATTATACAGAATGCAATGCACTCATCTATTATAAATAAACAAGGGCGTATGTTCCAAAAGGGGAACTAGGGTAGGTAGTCTTAAAATAGTGTCATGAGGGACCTCTTGCAGGACATGGTAGAGTGCCCAAGACCACAGGCTTACTCAAGAGAAAGTATCACTGGCCAGATATGGTTAAAGATGTCCAAAACTATGTTGTAAGCGACCAAAGGGAATGACTTGAGAGACGATCCATAAGGGCTCAAATATAAAAGGAAAGGGCCCATGAACAAGAGTGCACCCCTTTTTCTAATTAATTAAGGGTTTTAGAATATTTGGGGTTAAGTGTCCTTGGGTTTAAATAGTACTGAGCTGGATGACCTCCTAAGAAGTTCAAATTTAGGAGATAACAAGGTTTGAATAGTATGGGCTGGATGACATCCTGGGAAGGCCAAATTTAGAAGCTAACATATGCCTTAGGTTTAGGAGATTACATATGTAAAGACATGTTCAATATGTCACAGGTTAAAGCTGTGACTAAGGCTAGTGAGGGTTTGTTACAAAGCCTCGCAATTCCAGATCATCTGTGGAAATGTCTTTTGATGGACTTTATCATAGGACTCCCCCCAAGTGAGGGGTTTGATGTGTTATTTGTGGTGGATAGGTTAAAGCTATGACTAAGGCTAGTGAGGGCTTATTACAAAACCTCGCAATTTTAGATCATCTGTGGAAATGTCTTATGATGGACTTCATCATGGGACTCCCCCCCAAGTGAGGGGTTTGATGCGTTATTTGTGGTGGTGGACCAATTTTCAAAGATGGCACATTTCATACCCATAACAATGGAAATGGATGCAGAAAGTGTGGCAAAGCTGTTCTTCAAACAAGTAGTTTGAGTGCCACCACAATAGAAGTGGATGCGGAAAGCGTAGCAAAGTTGTTTTTCAAATAAGTGGTTCGAGTGCGAGGAAGGCTAAAAGAGATTATCTCAGATCGAGATAAGATCTTCACTAGTAGGTTCTTGAGAACTCTCTTAGAATAATATGGCACCAAGTTGAAATTTAGCACAGCCTATCACACACAAACATGTATTAGGTATTAAGTCAAGTTTGATAGCAATAACATTTCTTGACAGATGGACAAACGGAAAGGGTGAATAAGCAACTAGAGGATTATTTGCAATGTTATGTTTGTGGAGACTAGACTGATTGGGTAAGTCATTTGGGCCTTACAGAAATATGCTATAACAACTCACCACATTTGAGTATCAAGGTGAGTCCATGGGAAGTCATCAATGGGCGAGTTATTGAAGGTCTTGTGGAACTCGGTGTGGCCAAGTATCATGGAGAGTTATCCGCAGTGGAGGCATTCACAACGGAAAGACTTAACATTTGGAATTTAGTGAGGGATTCCTTAAAACGGGCTCAACAAAGGCAATCTAAATATATGAATTAGAAGTGTCAGGATGTAAAGTTCTAAACTAAGGATAAAATATGGCTGAACACCAAAAAACTAAGGTTATTAAGTGGGATTAGCCAAAAGTTGACCCAAGGTAAAATGCATATATTCTTAGAAATGAACTAATCTTGAGTTCCTTAAGTAGGTTTGCAGGGCCTTATGAGATTGAGGCTCGAATTGGTAAAATGGCCTACCACTTCTGACTTCCTCGGGAGATGGGGAAGATGCACCCTATGTTCCATGTGAACTTACTCAAGCCGTACTTTGAGGATCCACTTTGTAAGGACCAAGTAAGACCTTTACGTAAGATTATCAAAGGGGAAGAAAAATACGAAGTCAAAACCATCCTTAATGCACGTAAGAGCAAGTAACAAGGATGCAAGGTGAGGGAGTTCCATGTGAAGTGGAAAGGATTTCCACACTGTGAAGCGACATGGGAACTAGAGGAGAACATAACAAACACGCAAGATCTAGTGGAGGAATTTTTGCAAAGTAAAACTTTATATATTTATGCAAAATTCAATTAAATTATCTATTTGAGAAATTGAGCAATGTAATATGTTAGGACCCAAAGGCATGCCGAAGGTAAGCTAATTAGCATGGGTTAGCTAGGTCGACCAGATGTAGGGAACTACACCTAACTCCCTGCAAAGATGTCGAATCCGTAGATGTATTCTATGGAGGTTAGGTTTGAGGCCCAACCCTCTAGCAAAGCAAGGCTGGGTTCAAGTCCTAACCTTATACTAGGGCGTGGTGAGGTGAGGGGTGTAGGGACACTTATATTCTGTTGTCATGGGCTCTTGGTCGGAGAGGCTAACTTATGCACACCGCTAAATGGGGGGATGCCCCCAGAGACATGGTCAACAAGTCATAGGACTACAAAGAGATATTTAATATAGGCATTGAACTTTTTCTATAGGTGGTGGAATTCTAAGGAACCAACTCCCTGAGGTGTCACAAGCTAAAGGATCCCCGAAAGCACGATCCAAATGATAAAGAGTTCATTGAATGAGACTGAGTCTGAGATCAAGTCCGAGACCAACTCTAAGACTGAATTCAAGACCAAGTCTGAGATCGAGTCTGAGACTGACTCTGAGACCGAGTTCAAGACCAAGTCTGAGACCAAGTTCGAGACTAAGTCTGAGATCCATGATTGGGTTTGAGACCGAGTTTGAGATCGAGTCTGAGATAAAGTCCAAGGTTGGGTTCGAGATCGAATCTGAGATTGAATTTGAGATCGAGTCCAAATACTAATATAGGTCTTGGGGTGAAAGGTTTCAAAAGTATAGTAAGGATAGTGAGATCTAAGAACCAATCTTGAAGGAACTCTCCAGTAGTAAGGCTTAAGGGCCTTGGGTGGGAGTGAGCATGGACTCAAGTGGTGCTGAAGGGATCACCTAAAGAGGTGCTTAAAAGCAGCTCCCACTTCTAAAAGGGAAACTGACTACGGTGGTCCTGACTCATGTGGAATGGTGCCCCACTTGAGAACTTTGGGACTCATTAATCCTCACCCTTTCTAGGAGCTTAGGCCTTCCCTTCAGGATGGAAATGAGGGAGTAGGGGTACTTATACCGGGCCATTAGGCCACAATGTTTCCCCCCAATGTCCTGAAGCAAGTGTTGCACCCAAGGGTTGGGATTTAAAAGGTCCTATGATCAAGTCTTGTTGTACCAAGGGATGTAGGAACTTGGAGGTTTGGTGTGCTTGGTTGCTTATGCCTGTGAGGAGTGTAACTGAACCTCAAATCCAATCTAACGCAGGAAGGGGGATTAGAAGAGAATTTGGGAATCTGTGAATGGATGGCTAATGCTCCATTTCTGGTGTAGTGAATTGTTGAAACTAAGTAGGACCAAGTAGGAGCAGGTACAATATGCAAGAACCTTGGCAAGGGAACTTAATTAAGGCCAAAGAAATGGTGGTCGGATAGACAAAGTAAGCTGGCAAATTGGAAAGAAAAATTTTGTAGCTTAAAACTGATAGTTTAATGTAAGGATATGGGTACTCCATTAGCTAGCATGGTGTGGAACTTGGGTTTAGACCCATGTCGAATGCACCTTGCTAAATATGGAATAGCGCTAAATAGTGAATTTGAACACGCCATCATGTTCAAAACAATCTATATATTTTGTAGATATGCCAATTACCAAATCTAGACACTTTCAATAAATAGCCATTGGAACTGGAGCAAAACTAATACAAAGGGCATGATAGTGGGGGTGTTTGGCAGACACGATAAGCTATCATCTAGCAAATATTAAAGGACTAATCTCAATATCATAAGGGTTCTTGTCAAGCTAGTGCATGACAGAACAAAAGAGGATTAACAAGCCAGGCCAAGTATGTTTAGCTAAATAGACACTTATAGAAAGAATGCACTCAATCCTGGTTGATGAGATTTGGATTCAAAAAATGCCTACTAAAGGATGATGACGTTGACGTTGAACAATCCTAGAGTATCTTAACTATGCTTATAGGATTTGAACTCAAGACCTGTTAGATATATGGATGCATATCTGGGATTAATTTGGACTTATACCTATATTAAAATTTTAGACTAGCTGACCATTGTACTAGATTAGTTTTTAGAGCCCAATTGCAGAAGCATTTCATTCCTCTAATTACATAATGAAAATAATATCCTAATCTAACAAAACTAACATTAGCAACAATTAATATATCAGAATGAATGGCACAAGAGCCAATAACCACTCTAACTATTACATTAACCAATTTGGATAAATCCAAAGTAGCAATACTAGGCTTCACAAAGAATGCATAATAAAGAATATGTGATAATACAAAAAGCCAAAAGCTATTAAAAAACAATTAATCATCATTAATGTCATGAATATGATTGTGGGTATCGAAAGTTATTTGTCGGTTAGTACTTTTGGATATTCTTTCCTTACTGCCACGTTGGTATTGCTAGACTTTTTTTCAGTCCCTCTTATTTAAGAGTTAGTAAACTTGACTTAACATTTGTACTTGGCCAGACGAGCATAAGGAAGGAATTCCGGTAAGGAAATTTATTCTATTTGTTCCTAAATTCTTTCTCTAGGGGAAGATGATGATGCCATCTTGTCCTAGCATTTAAGGCACTATTTGTTAAAAGAATAAAATGAACTAAAATTCTAACCTACATCTCTAATACCATGTGAAGAGAAGCCAAGCCTCACAACTTAGTGCTCTATGAAGAAACAAGAACACTAAGCCTCTAGGATAGTTCTCAAAAAAAATGGCAAAAGAACCCTAAACTAAAGGACCATGGCTCTAACAGAATGTGGTGGAGAATAGGAAATTGTAGCCTTATGTTTTGAGTAAATTTATATAGAATTTATAAGCTGAAGCCAAGTAGGTAACAAAGCCATATATTGTTATATACTGTTCTACTGTTAGCTCCAAAACCACAAGTCACAGGTCACAATACAATCAGATGAACAACAGCTTTACATAGTTTGACTTATGAAGTCAAAGGAACTTCTAGGAGAATCTAGGGCTCTGCAGCAACATTTTCTTGATTCAATTTGAAGTTGAAGAAAGTGAAAATATAAGAGACCATGTGGCAGTCAATTGACTTTAATTTGAGTACTCAAAATATAACAACAAAACATAAATAACAAAATTAAGCATTGCTCTTACTAGAAGAGCCAGTTGTCTTGGCATTGATAGATTTTCTACACCAGGATTGTGTATATAAAAAGAAAAAGATATTAAAATATAAAATAATATAAATGACTATTCCTAAATATAAATTGATTATTTTATATTTAAAATAAGTCATCTGTAAAAGTGTCAAATAAAGTGAATGAAAGAAACTGTTTTTAAACTAGTTTTATAAATATAGAGTTCAAATACATTCATTTAGATTTTTCAATGAAATACATAAATTTTATTATAGCTATTTATTCATGTTGTTATATAGCTTATGCTCAAGAAGAATATCATCATGAAATTTATGGAATTAATGGAGCAATTCCTAAACAAATAAATATGGATGTAATAGTTTACTTTTTTATTAGTTTCATAGAAACATCACTGCCCTTAAATGGAAATACACCAGAAAGTTCTACATTTCACACATCTTATATTGACATGCTTTCAGATCATACAAGCTTAATTATAGATTTATTCCTTATTGTTATATCTGCTGGTAATCATTGCCCAACAAATAATAATGGAATCCGTCAAGTTGATAATAATGATGCTACAGGTTTGATATTAAGAACTGCCAGGCAAGTTTATCTTTCTTTTCAAAATGAAAGAGCATCATATTTTATAAGTATTATTGTTCGACATGATATTGGTATTTTTGCAATAGCGTATATGATATGTGGATATGAGCTTAGAATAACTCCTCTTTATAGTATGATTTATTCATTTCCCAATCCATATAAAATTTGTAACTTTTTTAAAAGTACATTACTTAGTGGATATAAAGGTCTATTTATATCCACACTTTATGCTGGTGAATTTTTAACACATCTTTATAAAACATATGTATTTTTAGTACAGAAAGATTGTAATGCTGTTTATTATTACAAAAATATAGTTATATGGAATACTAAAACATATGGAATGAGTTTTGATTGTAAATTCAGATTACAAGAAGATGGAAATTTTGTTTTATATTCAGCATTTGATTTGAAACCCTTATATGCAACTGAAACTTATTGTAAGAAATTTAATTGTGTAAAACCATCAATGTTAATATTACAGTTAGATTGTAATTTAGTTTTATATGAAGATGGAAAACCTTCTATAAGCATGTGGTCAACTAAAACAATATGTTATAGTTATTAAGTTAATTTAATATATTTATTATAAGATATTTTAGCTTATATATTTATATTTATAATTATATATCTGCAACTGCTTGTAATAAATATACATATTTTTAAAATATAAATTTTTATTTATATCTAGTTTTGATATTAAAATATTTTCTTTTGCAATTTCAAAACATCCTTATAGAATACAGAGAAGACTTCCTTATCCAGATATCTGCATGCAATTTTAATTTTAATTTCTGTAAGTCAAAGAGATTGAATATTCTCTTAATGTAAAATTTACCTAGAACTTAAATTTGAAAAATCCAGCTAGGCCACGACAACTCTAGTGAAACAGCACATCAATTGCACTATTAGGCAGTAAAAAAGGGTGGCATGGCAAGTACTTAGGCCTTAACTTGGTCACACACATAAATACAATACAACACTACTCTTTCTAATAGGAGTTTCAAGAAGTGGCTTGTTCAAGTTGTTGGGTGGAGAGTACAGCAGCATATAAGGAGGTTATTAGCTTTGTTGCCTGCTTGGCTTCAGGTTATAGATTCTATATAAATTTACTCAAAATAAACAAGGCTGCAATTTGGGTATTCCACCTGTTCTCCACCACATTGAGCCACAGTCCTTTTGTTTAGGGTTCTTTAATTTTCTTTGTCATTTTTCTTGAGAGCCATCCAAGAGGCTTAGTGTTCTTGTTTCTTCATAGAGCATGCATAAAAGTATGTTGTAGGGATATGAGAGAGAGAGCTTAAAACTTGTATCCTACTACTTGACTTACTTTTGCCAATGCTGCTTGATTTGTTCTTATTGATGCTTGATCTATGCTTGCTACTAAGGCTAGTAGGGAAGTCTACTAGGCACTTGCAAATGTTAGACTCTATTGAAGCATCCACAATTTTTCTTTAAAGAGGGAATATGATTCTAATAATGTAGAAACCTCCTTGGCCCTATATGTATCACTTCAACTTTAGCACTACCAAGCTAAAGAAATGCATGAAAAATTTATGACTAAGGTTCTAGTTTTGTGCAATGTGATTGTGTGGCTGACATCTTGGAGGATTGTAGTACACATGGTTTTCACCTTTCTTTTTATTGTGATTTATCATAGGATAACTATAGAGTGGAACCTAAGTTTTAGGGCATTGGGCCACTGAAGAAAAAAATAGAGCCAAATGCTCAAAAATATAACTAACAAACGAAGAAACTAAAACACAGAATGACTTATGAGTGAGGGATAGAAGCACGGAGCAATAGTAGAACAATCCCAGAACATCCAGCATCCCAATGCTATAATTAACATGCAAAATAGAGTCAAACAAAGTCTACCACAATTTTAACATACCAATAGCTTGATGCAAGGATATGAGTATTCCGCCAACTATCATGGTATAAAGTTTGGCAAATTAAATGAAGAACAAGAATAGGTACATAAATACAGAGCTAGACTATGCCTTAAGTTAGTTGACCATGCCTAATCTACCTATTATCCCTACTATACATTTTGAAACCCCTACAAGCCCCACACCCCCTTATATAAAAGTAAGAACACTATTCAATTGAGAAGGAAGTATTTAACAGCAGTTGTAGACGCACTAACAACCATTAGTTATAAATGATCATTAAAATCTATCTCCACAAAATAAGGAAGGTCATCCTCAAGACAATCTTTAGAATATAAATATTAAAATGGCAAGTCATCAACAATTGAAACAAAATTCTCAAACCCCTCCCAAAGCATTTGGATCCATAGCTCAAACTTTTGAGCCTCAAAAACTTTATTAGGGTTTAGGGCATAAACCCTAAAGCCTCAGGAACCTCAAAAAAAGAAAGTAAGCTTTGCTCTATATCTTGTGAACAATGAACATTAAGTATAATAACTGTTGATAGCACAAAATCTTTATCCAAAAAATCCATAGATGCTAGAATAATATGCTCATTAGGAACAAAAGAAGAGAGTGAAGAAGGAAGAAGAGCTCAAGAAATGGCATTAACATTAGTTATAGAACTCTCTAAATGATAAACAACCTCGAAATCATATATCTGAAACTTTCAAGACCCATCAAGAAAATTATTCCACTTCAATAACAAAGTAACCATAGCATGATCACCTTTTAGTAATGTTCAAGAACTATGCAAATATGCATGAAACTTCTCAAAACCCCACACTGTTGTTAAACACTCTTTGTCTATTGTGAAGTAGTTCATCTTTGTTAGTTATAATGTACAGCTGATATATGCAATGCATGGCACTAACTAAACACACTCAAGCTCTTTTACATCAACATATCTCCAAGATTGGTATCAGAAGCATCTATGCGCAAAATGAAAAATTAAGTGTAATGAGAATACACCAAAATTGGAAGAGTTATCAATAACTCTTTGAGATTTGCAAATGCCCAACAACAAAGCAAAATGGAAGTCCTGATTCCAGACTCAATCAGACAGCTCAAACACTCCACATTCCAAAGATTCAACAGCCATAATTACAGACCTAATTGAAAAGCTCAAACACTTGACCTTACAGAGATCTAATGGCCATGATTATGGTTGTGCCACATGCAAGCTCACTCATAATCCACAAACTAGATGAAAGATGACATTGATAACTTCAGCAACACTTGCAATGCAGTACAATCAAAAAAATGATCAATGAAACAACCAAGATATTATACCTTGCCTAAAAAGTGTTATATATTATTTGCACACTTCGGAGTTGGGAACTTTAAAATAGCTATAAGTGTTTGTCAAGATTAATTTGCAAATCTTCATAAAAAATATAATACCTAAAATAAATTGTGTCTTTGGACCCAAACACACACTTCGATTGATTCAACTTTAAACTAATTTCCCACAGCCAATCCAACACTTTACGAACATCACAAATGTGCTCTTCCCATATACCTCCGAGTGGATCAAGACATCATCAATGAAGTCAATAGTTAGTTTTGGCATATCATAAAATAATTTGTCCATCGTTCGCTAAAGAGTCATTGAAGCATTGTTTAAATTGAATGCCATCACCAAGAACTTATACAAACTAAATAGTGTATGAAAAACAGTCTTGGGAATATCTTTTTCGGCCATTGGCACTTACCAATTCCCATAAGTAAAATCTAACTTAGTGAACTAATGACTTTTCCCTAGATGATCCAGAAGATTAATAGTGTGAGGAAAAGGGTACATGTTTGAAATAATCACCTAATTTAATAGACAATAGTTAATGTAAAAGTGAATACTCCCATTAGACTTTGTCACAAAATGAAGTTCACACACCTAAGGACTTTGAGACTTTTGGATAACACCTCTAACATCTCCTTGACATTCACATCTAAAATCTTGATCTCCTTTGATGATTGACACTAAATAAGAACCTTGATTGGATGGGCATCCTTAATTGGATTAGGATGATGTCTTACAATCTTAGCCCTAAATGACAGGTCAAAGTTGAAGATATTAACATACTCCTTTCTAAGTTGAATTATTGCAACACAAAGAGTGTTGGAGTTGGAGGGATTAGAGAGAGAATAGAGGAGCAAGATGGAAATAAAGTAGGAAGTAATGGAGAAATAAAAATGATGGAGGCAAAGGTAAAAGTAAAAGGACAAAATGAAAAAAAAAGTGAAAGGAATGAAAGAAATATAAAGAAATATGAGATAAGGGGGAGAAACTTTAAAGTAATATTTGGCATGATTATACTGTAGCCAATCTATACTAAAGATGAGGTTAAAAGCTTAACTCACACCACCTATAATGATTGAAATTCAAACTTGAAATCTATTATATACACCACTAGATCTGCCTCATCCCATGCATGTGTATATGTATAGCCATTACTATAAAGAATAAAAACTGGCTTTGTTGCACGATGTAACTATAGATGGCAATGTATGGCAATAGGGTGAGCAATAGAAGATAAATTCAAGTTTATATCAACTAACATAGAGAGAATAATAGTGTGAGACACAAAATCCCTAGGCCCCAAAGTGGAGCTAGAAAGGGTGCCACGTGGTAGTGGCTGAAGCGAAAGCCAAACAAGCGTGACCCGTTTGGACTAAAAGCTCCGACTTGGAAGGTCGAGAGCGGGAGTGGAACTCCCAACAAAGTGCTTGAGGAACAAGCACAAAGCGAGCAATAAGCGAGGCTCCAAAAAGGGACCCAAAAGGACCAACACATGACACGTGGAAGAGTCCGAGATGGAGTCCGAGATGGACTGAGACGGAGTCCGAGATGGACCGAGATGGAGTCCGAGATGGAGTCTGAAGTGGAGTCCGAGATGGAGTCCGAGATGGACCAAGACGGAGTCCGAGATGGAGTCCGAGATGGACTGAGATGGAGTCCGAGATGGAGTCTGAGGTGGAGTCCGAGATGGAGTCCGAGATGGAGTCCGAAGTGGAGTTCGAGATGGAGTCCGAGATGGACCGAGACGGAGTCCGAGATGGACCTGAGATGGAATCCGAGATGGAGTCCGAGAAGGACCCGAGATGGAGTCCGAGGTCGAGACTGAGACCGGGACCGAGACCGAGACCGAGACCGGGACCGAGACCGAGACCGAGACCAAGACCGGGACCGAGACCGAGGCGGAGGCCGAGACCGAGCCCGAGTCCGAGTCCGAGTCCGAGTCCAAGTCCGAGTTCGAGTCCAAGTTCGAGTCTGAGAGGGTGAAAGCCTAAAGCATTCGTCTCCCAGACCCTAGGGGGTTTGGTGAGCTCCAAAAGTATAGTAAGGGGGAGGACTGCAGTGGAGCCAGTTTGGCCAGGAAAGGCCAATTTGGCCCAGGAAGGCCAGACCCAATGTTGGGTGATGAACTGACCACTAGGAAGTCCAAGATTAGAGTGAATACAGACCAACAAGCGGGGTAGCTTGGTGAAGTGTTCAAGAGCCGGCTCTAGTTCCCCCGGGAGATCGACTGGCCGATGCTCCTAGTCCAAGTGTGGGTGGCATTACCTACTTGGATACCAGGCGTGGCTCAACGGAACCTCGCTCTAAGCCCATGGCTAGAGCACCTAAAGGCGAAAGGCGGGGAGAGTACCCAGGTGGCTCGCATAAGGCCACGGTGTTCCGAAATGTTGTCCCAAAGGCCCAGACTGTGGAAAGGAAGAGGAGCAGTCCTCTGGGGTAGTGACCAAGGACACAGTCGTGTGGTGAGGAAGTCCCAAAGGACCGTGGGACTTAGTGGTCAGGCCGGTGGGCCTCAATCCAGTGGTAGTGTTGGTGAACATAGCTATGGGCAGAAAGGGACTTGGTGGGGACCAGAAAAGGGATATTGGGGAAGGCTATTCCCCACGTCTGTGGGCATCCTAAGGATGCTAAGGAGTGGATCTGGAATGATCACTCATGGACGGATGGTCCAGTCCTTGAGAGACGGGATTGTGATGCAGGTGGTGTTAGACCACCGGTATGACCAAGGTAAAGGGGCATAGCCTTAGCGTAACGGGCTAGTATGTCGGTGGTACCTTGGGGTGTCGGTCCTGGGACTAGACACGTGGAGCACTTGGACTAAGTGCAAGAGATGAGTGGCATGGATGCCATTCTTGGGGCTAGTAAGTCCCAAGCCCTGAATTGGACTTAAGGAGGTTGTGAGTGAGACTCCTCCAAATGGTCAAAGGTGTGGTTAAGTGAATAAAGTAGAATGGAAAAATTAGTCGCTTACAAATAGGTCATCTCTTGCTATAAAAACAAATTTGGAAAATAAATACTAGATGAACTAATGCCGAGTGAACCCCTTGATGATACTCTCAAAAGAAGGATGAAAGGGTCATTTCTTTATTTGCATAAAAACCATCCACTACTAACATGACTCCTAGCTTTTTGGAAGAATCTTTGTGTCAAGACTTTCCATTACAACAACACTAATAGGATGTTGTTGATGCCAAAGTCTCCACTTAGAAAATGGAGAATGCTAATCTAGAAAATGCAGATAACATTGATACATATGGCTAACCCCAGTAGCAGATATCACGGCCATGACCATGTCTTTGCCTTTATCCTTGAACACGAACAACAGTAATATCAACCTCCATTGGAATAAGACCATCTCCTATAAAAAGTGAAATGGAAGGATGTGCAATGAGAAGTGGAAAAGGTGATGTATTATAATATTGTTTTAGTCAAAGGATGGTTGGAGCAAGTACATGCACAAATCTCACAAGATCTTGACGAAATGCTAGCTACAACATTCCCAACTTGATCCACTCTAATATATTTGGCTTTGTACAAAGTAAAAGGCTCTAGAAGCGATCGCCAAATTGCATCACTAACTTAGATGGTCTTTGCCGAAGACAATGCAATTGTTGGAAGGCATCATTGTAATTGTCAGCATGTCCAAATACATGTTTGAAGATTTTAATTGTCCTTACGTAGCACGAGGGGGAGTATTATGAACTTGGCACCAAACACAATTACAAACATACCAGATAACATCACATCACATCTTTGATTAATAAAAAGACCTACACAGCTTCTTGGTCACACAATAATGTTTTATATACCTGCCTAAAATAAGAGAATCATGGTAGGCATAGAGAAACTGTGGAATAAAGATTGAAAGTACTATCGGCCGTAAATGATCATTAAGAATTCTCCAATCCACACGAGTGGTTGCACTCAAACTATTGTACCACTACAATGCCATCCCTTGGAGATATTTGGGAAACTCACGCAAACACTAAGTATCATCCCAAAAATGATAAGTAGCAATCACTATAAAGTGATCGAACTAATAGTACACATCATCTCTAAGATTCCCATGGAAGAACTCCAAATGGACATGAGGTTGGCAATAAGAGCTAGAGGAGTTATACCACATGTTATGAATGTTGCTAGTTTAACTACAATTGCATGGCATTGAGCAATTGCACTAACTACTACTCTAGTGTCAAAAAGGAGGAGGTTGCTGCTCTGCTATGAAGATAAATGAAAAGAAAAAAAAGTAAAAAAGAATAAATTGAAAAAGTTACAAAGAAAGTGAGACTCAAACAATACAAAAGTTATATCTAAACCAAAATCCCAATTCCAAGCACTCATCAAAGATAATTAAAGTTGCCCCTCACTTCCACCAATATGAGTGCATAGAATATGGAAGATTGGTTTCAATCTATACCACTTGCTCCTATATATAAACCAAGTTTTTGGATTAATTAATATGCATATTTTTGTATTCCAGATGATTATCAAAATCCTACTACATTATTATTGTTAGCATCATATCTATATTTTCTATTCTCAATTTCTTTACATAAAATTTTCTATTTATATATCTTTATAAAATTTAATAATTTAAATAGCATCTCAACTTCTAGTAATTTGATTGAAACATGAAAGATTTTGTTAAAAATTTTCTTTGTGAAACTCAAATTTTGAGTTGGATATTTGGTTAAATTCACTTGATAATGCATCAAGCTCCCTAGCTAAAACCATAGGTCCACAATAGAAGACACCTTCATAAGCAAATGCAATAAGAAAGAAAATAAAAAAGAAAAAGAGAAAATCTCACTCACCTATTCTTGAATTTGTATGAATGTTGGCAAGCCTGGAAAATACTTTATACCATTTGGGTCGAGCAAAGTGAGTTCTAACCTGAGTATTGGTAAGAGATTTATTATAAGCAATCAAAATGAAATCAGATCAAAGATCTTACTCTTGTTCCTGAGACAATGTCAACACCATTCTTGGCATGATGAAAAGCTTGCATCATTGTGATGAGAGCTGAGCGAGCATCCCCTTCTTCATAAACGCTGGTGAGATAGTTATGCATCTCGATCACTGCCTGCAAGAATATATTTTAGTGTGATATTGTCATGATCAGGCATCACCTTGTTGTCAATCTCGGCAACTTCGTTTAACACTCCTCTAAACCACTCGAACGAGCCTTGCTCTCGAGTGACCCAGTAGAAATATGCATTCGTGGGACATTGCAGCTTTCTTTCATTTCGTTTCCTGGGGCTTCGAATCTGCTTCATCGACAAGAACTGGCAAAACAATAATAATAATAGGTATGAAGATATAATACCTGTTGTTGATCTGCCAGTTTTATTTGGTTTAGCATGTCTTTGAGAACGCTGATGAAAGGCGTTGCTCCAATTCCAATTCCAACGAGCAGTAAAACATCATATTTCTGATAATCCTGGGCTGGAGCTCCATAAGGTCCATCGATTTGAAGCTTTGGGAATCTGAGAGAAAGCTTGCAATTTAAAAGTTATAAGTAACCTTTGAATAGTGTACCTGTGTCTTATGATGCTAATGTCGCTGCTCTCACTCTCCAGAACATTTTCTTTCTCTGCAAGACCTCCAAGTGCCTGAAAAACAAAAGAGATCTCTTGAACAAACCTAAGCAAAATAACAATACTATCCTAAGTGTTTTCTACTTACCTTGGAGAAGATTCTTCTAAGCTCCTCCGTCCAGTCCCCCACAGTTCGTATATGCACGCTTAAATGCCTGTCACTAGGAGCGGAGGTAATAGAAAATGGATGCCTGAAAACAATGTAAATAGCTTCCAAAATAATGTTTTCTTGAACTTACCATTCAAAAGGAGAGATGGATATACATTTGATAAATAGATACATGCCACTCTTATACTTGAACGTAGGTGGCTTTGTCATCTTCAAGGCAAGAACATTTCCAGGATGAATAGCAGCCTTCATATACACAAAAGAGTTTAACAGCAACTTCCACAATCCAATGAAACTTCTCACCTTGACAACTTGTACTGTGAAATGTCTAGCTCGAAATGCTGAGAGGATCCTCTCCACTGAGTAAAGAAGCACTGGCACAGAGAGATACATCCATGTCTACCAGATCAAAACTCATACTTTTGTTAGGACAACATGCTAGGAAAACAAACTGTAACCAGCTTACTGATTTCGCCACCCAGTCGTTTGTGAAAAATAAGAAGATGGAGTGAAGCAGCAAAAGCACGTAAACCACCATGAAAAGGTGGTGGGAGTACCAAAATGCGTTAAACCCCGTCAACCTGTGCAAGGGCCAAGGGAGCCTCACGAGATTCCTACGAAACCATCTCGTTGCCAGCACGAACGCAATGCTCATCATAATCACCATGCTAATCCCTGTAACACCCTCTATAGAAACCAAGATCCCCACGTAAGTTGGCTGCTTGTAGTGGAACCCTCGCCCGAGATAGATCATAAACTCTTCCTCGCTCGCCCGGATGATCCTGGGAAAATCACACGCGAGGTGAACCGTCGCGTGGATTCCAACCCCCGCAACGATGGCTCCTGCAATTATCTGCAAACGTATCAGTCACCAGGAACTTAGAACCCACAGCACGAACTTTCTACTTCACTATTTGGTTCTCAGAAACTTTAGTTCTAAACGCTTGCCTTGTGGAAGTTTAGATTGTCATCGAATGGAACAACACTTCCCACGATCGTGGAGCGAAGCCAAGTGATGGTGTTCCTGCAAACCGGGAGGAGAACCAAAGCCATGTTGAGCTTGAGCGTCTCGGCGGCTCCTTTGGCCGAACAAAGGCAGTAGCCGAGAAGCTTGAAAGCCGAGGTTTGCTTGTACGTGAAGAACTTCCAGAGAAAAAGCCCACACATTGCAAAGATCCACAAGCCCACCACCCAGACGCGCTGCCAGTTCTCGATGACGAAGTATTTGATCTTCCTAGCCCAGAGTATGATCTTCCCGGATTGTTCAAATGCCAGAGTCTGGCTCCAAGTTTGGCTGTAATTGAGATAACCATCTTGTGCTAGTGATGCGAATTGTCCCAGCATCAAACTCTCGAGCTGCCAGAGCTAGCAAATCAAAGAAGAGATTGAAAAGGTGGTGAAGGTTTTATAAACTTGAAACTTACTTCAATGTAGCCGATTCCGTTGGGATCCAGCTCTTCCATGATGAGGGCCGCATATTCCTCGGCTTGCTCGTTGAGCTTTGATAGCTTGTTGGCCGAAGCGCTGAGAATAATAATCTGGGACGAAAACCAAAGACAGAGTAGTGTATTTAAGATAGAAGTGGAGCCTATCAGCTAAATTCCACGCACCTCTTTCACTTCTTCCTCGGTGATACGTCCATCTGCGTCCTTGTCACACCTAAATTATAGGAGAACAAGATAGAAAACGATAAGAAGGTGGCGGGCAATGAGATTATTTAAAACGTGAGAAGAGTGGGAGTGATGCGCTTACATATCGAAAAAGATTTGGATCCTGGAGTCGAAGCTTTGGTCAGATAGCTGCAACCAAAACTCGTAGAGCTCCTCTTTGTTAATGCACTGGAGGTTTTGGTGCTTCCTCCGTGCAAGCGCGTCGAAAAGCTCGCCAGTGAATTCCCTCGAGTCTGGCATCCCTGGAAGAAAAAACCATTGCAAGCTTGAGAGATTTCAGCCGAGAAATCAGATAAAAGAAAAAGAAAAGTTTTATGTGAGCTTGGGAGGAGAAGAACGCAAAATGGGGAAGAACAATGTCAAAAGTTTGGAAACGTGTCAAGAAATTCTCGCTATGGACCACGAGAAACATGTAGAACATATAGAGGCAATCCATTCATGCAAGAACTTTTATCCATCATGGAAACTTGTGAGTGTGTGTGTGTGTGTGTGTGAGAGAGAGAGAGAGAGAGAGAGAGAGGAATTGAAATTGCTCACCAATGCACAGGCCAAAATCGCCACGATCGAGCATCCCATCTGGCTTGGCGAGCTGTTGAAACCTCATCTCCACCGCCTCCCACACCGCCTTTTGGTCCGCGCTCTCGATCGCGCGGCTGATGTATCGGAGCCCCTGCAACGCAGTCTCGGCCCCGGATCTCGATCGCACCAGGAACAGATCCCCACTCTGCTGCTTGCGAATTCGCGGCTGCTGCTGCGATGCCGATGATCGCGACGACACCGCGCTATTGCTCCTGCTCAGCGCCAGGATCTTCACCAGGGGGTCGCGATCCGGCGAGCTGGGCCGCGACCGCGACCTCGATCGCGGGGTGCTCGCCGCCCAGTTGCGAATCAGCTCCAGCTCCTGGGAGATTTGCTTGGAGATGAATCGCCCCGACTGGGTCGTGTGGCGCAGCAAGCTCGCCAGCGTGATCCTGCCGCTGGGCTGTGGATCGTCGCAGCGATCGTCCAGCGCGCTCACGGTCCTCACCCTTACATTGTCGTTGCGCACATCGATTGTCAATTCCAGCATCCTGGATTCGTCCACATTGTCCTCGTCCCCTGGCGATTTAGGACATACTTCCATTGCCTCGCAAGAACACGAGCGAAATCTTCCCCCTTCTCTAGATAGCTCGATCAAAGCCACGATTTGAGGCACGATCGCCAATTGGGTTCCAGGATCTGCCCTTGAGCAATGGAATTTAGCGAAATCCTGGATCAAATCATCGCTCTAGCCTGCTCTGCTGCGAAATTGTCAGCTCCCTGGAACAATGTATGCTCCCAGGATTGACTAAGATCGCTGTTCACGCCATAGATGTTGCCCTTTTTCTCTTGTCTTCAAATTCCTCCAGCTGGTGAGAGAAGCATCGCTCGCGACGATTGATTGATTGGGATCCCTGATCCCTCTTTTGCCTGCCAACAGTAAGCCTATAGCGAAGGAAATTTTCTATTCTTCTTCCCACAAGTCCACCATGGCTAACGAAGCTTCTCCTTCTTCTATTTCCACTTCCATTCTTTCTCTATTCTTTCGCTCTCTCTCCCTCTCCCTTTTCTTATTGCCGCTTTGTATTTTTATTTTTGCCCTAGCTTCGCCATCGCTGGTTTCCAGCTGCTCGCACGAAGTGTGACGACTTCCTATTCGCAGGACCGAATATTCGCCAAAAGGGCGGCTTAACCTAAACCACTACAGTTAATGCGGAACCAAACCCAGCCAATAGCGACGCGACACGTGGCCCACTCGTCGGTCAGTTTAAAAGCCTCGAGTTCCGCTGACCGGCCCAATCTAGTGCCCGAAAAAAGAATTAGCCACCAATTAAGTAAAGCAAAATTCAATGCACGTCTTGCATGAATCATGATAGAGAACGACGTATATGCCACCGAGTTTGAGTGGAGAACTTTGATTCCTTTTTTTCTTCTTTAGCCAAGGACCTGGCAATGGGGGAGAAAATTGGCCGATCAAAGTGCTAGAAAACTCACTCTTACCTCGATCAAGTCTCTCAGTGTCCTCCCGGTTGCTAGTGATGTGCCTGGAAGTGATAACAACGTGTAAGAACTTTAGATGTAAGAGATCACCAAGAAACACAATTTTGAGAAACTTGGACCTGCGAGGAGCTGAGAATCTCCACGGCAGTAGTGATGTCCCCGTTTGAAGCACTCAAAGCTTCGCTTGCTCGGCTCTGTCCAGTAGAAAGTTAAAGGACGATGTTAGCAGCGCAAACGAGATAGCGGAAAAAAGGACCAAACCTGTTCAAATCCCATTGCCACCAAGCTCCGGAGGCTGGCAGCTTTGTCTACTTGTTGCCCCTGAGAGAAAAGATAATATTTTTTTTCGGGTAAGCGCACGACTGACATGGAAGTTTCAAACAAGGAAAACCTGGACGGCTGACTGTGGAGGCGCATTGCTACCGCCTCTGGCTGGAGTGGAAGGCCTGTGAAACACAGATTCTAGCTGAGGAGGATGTAAACTTAATCCATACCTTATTCCTGGCGGTGATGGCCTTCCATGGCCACCCGTAGAAACGGGAGGAGCTTCCACTAATTCGAGGTCGTCGTCTTCCAGTAATCTGGCTTCTAGATCCGTCGCATTTGCGGTTGCTGGCGGCGTGGTTTGTTGCTGCAGCCTTGAAACACCTCCCAGTGTTCTACCAGTGCCGGGGAACCTCTGCCAAAAGGAACAAAGTCAGGCGCACCGCATGAAGCTTTGTGCGTAAAATACCTCATCGATAGGAACGTCTCTTTGTGGCGTCAACGAAGACCGCAAGCGGCTCCATGTGTCACCAAAGTTGAGGGTGTTACTGCTGCCGAAAGGCGAAAGGCAATGTTTTAAATGACAGAAGGCAAAGGCCAAACAACATACCTCGAAGTAGAAAACGTAGGAAGAGTTGCATTGGCAGAGCCACCCCCAACAATAAATCCCGGCCTTCTCATGCACGATGCCTGTTTCAATCAAAGAAGTTAAAGCCTTAAAAAATCGTGCTTTTTACAAGTAAAGAAGAGCTTTCGATCTTTGTGTATGTCGCCTGGGACAGCATTAAGACGTTGAACAATCCATAAGAATCTACAAAAACCACGTGAATCAGAAAAACGCATCAAAGCCAAAACCTTCTTACGGACATGAAAATCCAGACAAAATCCCGCTAAGATGCCCGAGCAACGAAACTCTTGGCATGATCATCTGGAAAATGATCAATAAAACCCATGGATACCTGTAAATCAAACTTTAGAGAGGCTACAAGAGCAGAAAATGTCCTTACCATTTTGCAGGCACGTTGAACAAACCAAAGATGCTACAGCAAGAAGTTAGCCAACTGAAGCGAAGAAAATCCAACAATACCTTCGATTTTGGCCGGTGTAGAGGCTGCCTTCTATGACGATCATGGCAAAGAGAATGCCGGAGAAACCAATCTGGCACTCCATCAACACACTCTTGTGCACATAAATCGGGTTGTACGCGACAATGTAGGCAATGAGGATGTGAATCACCGCGTTGCTCACGGCCAGAAGCAAGATGACGTGAAGATATCTCACGGACCCCATAACACGCTCCAACGAGCTTCCAATGGGAACCAAAGCAAGCATGTTGAAAAGAACGTGTAGAAGCGATGCATGGAACAAGACAGCGGTGATAGCCCTATACACTGAAAAGGAAGAAACATACTTCATTTGCCAGAAAAAAAAAATTCCTTGCTTGAAACTTACCTTGAAAATTACCGATCACAGTGTCTGTGGAGAAGCACACTTGCTGGAAAGTGTCGTAGCCAATGAGAAGATCCACGATGTAGATGGCAACGCAGAGGATGAGAGTTCCTCCAGTGATCGCCGGAATGCTCGCCCACCATTGCGAAGCGCGAGTGCTCAAGCTAGCCTGCAAGAATAGAGAAAGTTAGGAGCGGCGGCGCCCTCTCTTTTCTCTTTACCTCCGAAACCACGTTAGGCGGCATGGGCCTGGACTGGAACTCCCCTCTCGCCAGGGTTTCCAGAGGATTCCGCCACGGAAAGGCGAGGCAAAGTTCCGTAACGGAAAGCCTCCCGCGATCAACGGTGACGATACGCGGGGATGAAGATCTTGCAGCCCGTCACGAGGGCTTCCCTCCGCCACGACCAGCTCCTCGAGGAGCTGCGATGCGCGGCGATCAAGCCCAATCTCTCGCAGACCAAGCGGCTCCACGACCAGATCCTCGCCAATGCTCGCATCCGCCAGAAGCCCTTCCTCCTCAACCGGCTGATCTACCTGTATGGCAAATGCGGCGCGCTCGATCAGGCCTGGGAGGTATTCGTGAACAAGTACCAGAGAGATTCCTTCTCCTGGAACTTGATCATCGCGGCCTACGCAGAGAATGGAAGATTAGAGAGAGCGAGGGAAGTTTTCGACAAGATGGACGAGCCAGATGTGGTTACCTGGACGACGATGCTCCGCGCCTACGCCCAAGCCGGGCAGATCGCCGAGGCGCGGCGGCTCTTCGATCGCATCTCCTCGCCCGACACCGTCGCCTACAACACGATCATCGCGGCCTACATCCACGCCAGGGAGCTGGATCAGGCGCGGCAGCTCTTCGATCGGATGGAGAAGAAGAGCATCTGTACCTGGAATTCGATGATCGCGGCCTATTCCCAGCTCGGGGATCTTGAAATATCAAGATCCATGTTCGATGCGATGCCGCGGCGCAGCGTAATCACCTGGAACTCGCTCGTCACGGCCTACGCTCGATCCGGCGAGCTGGATGCTGCGGACAGCCTCTTCGATCGGATGCCGCAGCGCGACGTCGTCTCCTGGACCGCGATGCTCGCCGCAAATACCCTAGCCGGGAACCTCGATCGCCTCCGCGCGCTCTTCGATGCGATGCCCGAGCGCAATGCCGTGTCGTGGAACTCGATGATCTCAGCGCACACGCACCGCGCGCGGCCGGACGACGCGCAGGATTTCTTCGATCGAATGCCAATGCACACAACCCTAGCCTGGAACACGCTTCTCTCCGCGCACGCCCAGGTCGGCAACGTAGAGGGCGTGGAGTGGATATTCCACCGCATCCCAGAGAAGAACTCCCTCTCCTACACCGCCATGGTCCGGGCATATTCCCAGAACAATTTGCTAGAGCAGGCGCGTCGCGTCTTCGATTCCATGCCCCAATTCGACATCGTCTCAGCAAATGCCCTTCTTACCGCAAATGCCCTAATGGGGGATCTAGAGTCAGCAAAGCGTATCTACGCCCAGATTCCCTTCCCAAGCCCCGCGGCGTGCACGACCATGATCACAGCATATTCCCAGCAAGGGAATATCCGGCAGGCAAAGATTCTCTTTGACTCCCTGCCCGAGCCGGACGTGGTATCTTGGACCGCGATGGCCGCGGCATTTGCCGACAACGGGAATATCCTCGAGGCGAAGCGGATATTCGACACCCAGCCAGTCCGGGATCGCATCTCCTGGACGGCGATGGCCGCCGCGTTCGCGAGCAATGGCTTCGCGCGAGAGGCGATCCATCTCGTGTGGATCATCAGCCTGGAGGGGCTCAGGGCGGACGAGGCGGCATTCTCGAGCGTGCTGAGCGCCGCGAGCCGGGTGGGGAGATTGGAGGACGCGATCGAGTTCTTCGTCTCCATGATCGGCGATCACGGGCTCGCCCCAGTTCGCGAGCATTACTGCTGCGTCGTGGATGGGCTCGCGCGCGCTGGGCGATTGGCCGATGCCGAGGAGCTCGTCGAGAGCATGCCATTCCTCCCCGGGGACACCGCTTGGGGATCGCTGCTCACGGCGTCGAGGACCCAGCGCGATCTGGATCGCGGCGAGAGATCCAGTGGAGAGATGGGCGATCTAGATCCCAGTAATGCCGCGCCCCTCAAGACCATGTTTAATATATACAAGGAGAAAGATCATCACCATCTCTCATAATCAATGCTTCTTCTTCCTTCTTTGACACACAGAGTGATACCTTCGCTATCACTCCCTGTAGTTGTAAAGCCTGTGAGATTTCACGTATTCGATCACGCCATCGTGAACTAGATACTTCACCGACAGTGCCCTCTCGAAGCTTTGCCTGCGAAGAAAGAAAACGAGAGATTTTAGAGACAAAAGAGTGATTTTTCTTCACCTGACGATTGTGGAGCTTACGCCGATCTGTGCCATGTCTTCCATAGCCAGGATGTTTCTCTGCAAAATCTCCGGAGAACACAAAACCATGACAAGAGAATGAGAAGACTGCTGGGAGCTTACTCGGTGTCTGTGCAAAGTCTCGTTTTGGAAGACGACTTTGTCGATGCTTTGTCCGTCCCTGCTGAGACAGACGATCCCGTAGTCTCGACAGATTCGCTCTACGTGATCCGGGATCCAGATGCTTGCGTCTTCCAAAGTTGCGAGGAGATCAACTCCGCAAAGCAGCATTATCCTTACGGTTCCTGCGTAGCGTGACAGACGTTTACTTCAGTTCCTTGAAACGCAAAAAGAATCAATCAGTCGCTGACCTTCAGTGATCATTCCGCCATTGATACAGTGATCTACTCTAGCTAGAACATCGACAGTTCGTTGACGTGTTGGTTGCCTCGCCTAAAGGAAACTTAAGCGTCAACATGAGAAGACCAAAGAAAAAAAAACCATTTTTTTACCTCCCAGCTATCAACCATGATGAATGGCGAGTCTGCTGTAGAGATTTGACACATTTGTATTCTATGCTCAGCTAGAGCCAGCCCCTGGAAGACGAACAGCGAGTTAAGAAACATCGATGTTTGGAGAAGAACCTACAGGCTTTGCATATCCGTCGTGAACAGGAGACATATAACCGCCGAGTACGCTATATCCCTCCGACATCAAACGGTTCCTGGCGAGCTCTATAGAAAACGAAAAACCGAATGTAAGTTCCTGGCGAGCTCTCTAGAAAATGAAACAAAAAAAAAGTGAATGTAAACTACGAAAGCCTGGAAAGACATACCAAACATTCGAAGATGCATGATCGTCGGAGGATTGAAGCTTCCGGTGGCAACGAGAATCACACCCGGTCTCCTGGCAAAACCAACAAAACCCAGCTGCTAAGAGCGATCAAAAAGAGACTGAAACTCTCACCGCAAAGAGCCATCCAAGTTTCGTATCAGCTGGCTCCCGAGCTTGTCCAAGCAGATTGGAACATCGACATGACCTGCAAATCTTATAAGCAGAATGAACCGAATGAAAACGAACGAAAAAAAAACGAAAGAAAAGCGAAAAAAAAGAAAGAAATGGAAGAACTCGCAACGTACTTAGAGCCATCTCAAACCGAGACAAGGAACTGCTGCTAGAGTTCCCAGCAACCGTGGAGTTCCCAGCCATGGTGGAGTTGCCATTCCCGGGAGCTCCATTTGGATCCAAGCACCGCGCCCTCCTTCCATTCCTATCCCCGAGAAACTCCGCCATGCTCTCAAACAACTGGACTCTAAACGTCGCCGGGAGCTCCTTGGCCTTGGTCTTCTCCTTCTTAAGAACATCGTCCAGCTCCCAGTAGCTGGGATGCCCGATCTTCTTGTTCCACTCCACGATTTGCTTGTAGGCCGTCAAGAGATTCGACCACTTTCGCTCGATCTCCTTGGGCTGCCGATCCACGCCCATCGGCAGCAGCAAATTCCTCACCTCGGTCCACTTCTCGTTGGCGGATTTGAAGACGTGCTTGCCATTCTTCCCGGCCAGGAGGAGCTTCATGTGGACTTGCTTGTAAGCGCTTACCAGGGCGTCCATCTCCGAGTCCTGCCACATCTCCGCCCGCTTCTTCTTGCTGCCTACGCTCTCCGTCTTGTCGATCTCGTCGCCGCCGAGCCCCTCCTCCATCGCTGCCGGATGATGCTGGTGATGCTGCTGCTGGTGATTGCCCGCCGCCCCCAAATCCCTGGAGAAGCTGCCCAGGCTCACGGATGGATCCTCCAGATCGGCGGGATCGAATGCGGCGACGCTGGCCTCCTCCGAGGGCGCGAACTTCAGCGGGCTGGGAAGCATACCCGCCATAGCTCGGAGCTTCGGGGAAAAAACCCTAAAAGAAGAAATATTTTTGCTTTGTGGGGTTTAACGGGAATCGAGCCCAGAACAAAGCAATCCTGACGTGGCCGTCGATGTGGCAGGAATTCTGACCTGGCATTTTGCACGTCCCAGATTCTGCCACGTGGTTGAGTAACTAGAGATCTCTAGAGCCTTCGTTTCTTCTCCATTTAAATGCCGGAGAGGGCTACTGGGTGAGTATCCAAGAACAATGGCTTTGGTGTTTAATCCTCTAGCTCTATGCGCTCCTCCAGCGATTACCAGGGTTTGTTCTCGGCCAGGCAATCGCCGCTCCAGCGCCAGGCCGTGCGCTCGCGATAGGCGATTGCGCGTTAGAGCGTCGGCAGCGCCGGATCAAAACAGCATCAAGATCCACCAGCAGCAATCCTCGCCCCAGCAGCTCCAGAGAACGAATGGATCCTCTTCCCCTCCCCAGCAGCAACAGCAGCAGCAAAGGCCCTCGATGGCATCGAGAAGACAATCCTCGCCCCTCTCGCCGCTGGGTAAGAATCTCCGATCGAAATCTCTCTCCCGGACTGATTCTTAGAAATCGCGAATGCCTCTCTCTCTTCACAGATTTGTGGGATCCATTCATGCCGGCGTCCAGGAGCTTCGGCCAGATGCTCGACGCGATGAATCAAATGCTGGAGACTGGAGCGATGCCGACGCCGGCGCCATCGATGCTGCCCACGATCCAGCGCCGGAGCTCCGGGCGATTGCCGTGGGACGTGATGGAGGACGAGGAGGCCTTTAGGATGCGTGTGGACATGCCCGGGCTCGCCAGGGACGAGGTGAAGGTATCGATCGTGGACGATGGCTTCTTGCTGATCAAGGGCGAGACGAGCAAGGAGAGGAAGGAAGGGGGCGACAAATGGGCGGCGCGAAGCGTGGGGTCTTACGAGTCGAGGGTGATGATCCCGGACAATGTGGAGGTGGACAAGATCACGGCGGAGCTGAAAGACGGCGTGCTCTACGTGACGGTGCCCAAGAAGAAGATCGAGGCCAAGAAACCCGTCGAGATTCAGGTGTCCTAGGGTTTAGGGTTTAATTTAGGGCATCCTGTTTAGGGTTTACGCAAGTACAATAAACCCTAAGTTTGCACGGTGAGATCGCGAACTGTGAAAGCCCCACTGTTCATGATGTGACAAAGGTAGACTTCAGAGCGTAGCACTAGCTGCAATCTCAGCAGCCAACGAGATCTGTCAACTTCTCCACCCGCTTTTTGGAACAGGAGTGCTTCTTTTCTCAGTAAGTAAAGTCAGCCTTTGAATTGATCGAGTGCTTGCCCAGGCTCAAATGTTCAGCTACCTATAATTGTGGTTTGGTTTTCGATTGAATTTCAACTGTTCATGTCAGAAAGTAAAATACTGGAGTTCTGGTTCGTAGTTTTTACAAGAACGAAAGGGTTTTAGTTGTGGGTGGTTGTCGTTGTATCACCATCGCCTTGTGGTTCGGTGATAAAACGATACAAAACACCACTGTGACTTGGTTGTGGATCTCAGAACTGCAGGGGAATCTTGAGGACACTGATATGGTAATATATCATACCAGCCGTGTTTGACTTGTACATCGATCGCTGCTGCTCTTGGAACGCGAATTGCTGCCTTGGCATGTGTTTTAGCACAGTCTTTTACAGTTGATTGGATAGTATTTGTTTGCAGGGTCTAGAGCAGGCGTGCATGTCAATGGTGGGCAGATTCAGGGACCACACCAAGTACTTCATTGCAGTCATCTTCGACAAAGCTGCTCATCGCATAGGAGTAACTGTGTTCCCAGGCTACTTTGAGCCGGCCCTTCAGCATCTCGTTGTCTGCAATACATCCTCTACTGCTTGTCGTATTGCTTTGCAGAGAACGGAGAACGTCAATCCCCAGAACCGTCAGCTGAGTATTCTGTGTGTTTGGATATACAATGGCCTGTTGACGAAGGTGAGATCGTGTGTTCCTCATCTCTTTCCATGGAGAAGAGGGGTACTTTAGACCACCTTGTTCTTTAAGAAGGTCCAGTATTCAGAAGTAGGAGGGAGTGAATTCCTTGAGAAGAACAAGTTGTCTAGGAGAAAAGAGGATTGAACTAAGAACTTTGGAGTGGATGGCCACCTTGAGCTTATTCTTGGTAGTAAGAAGTTGCTCGACTAAGGCCTTGCTCTACTAATTGAGGGCGAGCATGGAGAAAAGCTGTGAAAGTGGGAGTAGTCTGGTCCTTAACTGACTACAAAGGGGAGGCGTAATTCATGCCGCATGAACTTCATACAAATATCAACCTGGTGGCCACTTAAGTTGTCTTCCTCCCAGGATGTGCAGATGAAGGTGGTAAACAGACTGACCTGCAGAATTACAGGGTGATCAACCAACGAAGTAATCGATCAAACTTACATCCGAGGGGGCCATCGTTGATGACGACTCTGTAACCATCTCCCAGCCCTTCTTTTTCACCAATGAGTTTAGCCACATAAAGCAAGTGTCCAAGAACGTCCTTGTGTTTCTCTTCAGCCTAGAAGGATTGAAAACAAAAACAAGGATAGAACTTTAGATCAAACAATCAATGCAAGTAGTATATAATAGATTTGAAAACCTTGGAGAGCTGCGTGAGACCGTCCCGGATCTTTGGAATCAGTACCACATGAACTGGGGCTTGAGGATTGATGTCTCTAAATGCCAGTGCCTTGTTCGCGTGAATTGATCTAAAGAGTGTAAGCAGCGATCACATTAATTAGAAGGACATACTTACCTTCTCGTCCTCGTAGACAATGGTGGATGGAATCTCCTTGCTGAGGATTTTATCAAATCTGGGAGAAAAGAAAGAGATCGATGAACCTTTCTTGAGGAATCTATCTCTACATACATGGTTGGGCCTCCTACATTTGTCTTTGCGGCCTCTTTCGCGGCGGATTCTTCGCTCCTCTGCGCTCTAGCAACACTAAAAGTTCTTCACACACGAAAGCCAAATGACCCTCCAGAAAAACACGAAAAAAAAGAAAATTTGGACACCTTTTCTTGTGCTGCGATAATCGGCACCAAGAACATCGAGTAGCTCCCCCAAATCTAAGCAAAAAACCCAAAATTTGGATGTAAGAATCGATCTTAGAGATTTTTACCTGGAGAGAGGACCTTGCTGGGTTCTCCATAGAATACTCCCAGCGAGGATTACACTAGACATGGTAGCCAAGAACGAATTTTTAGGGTAACCTAGCCTATGCGGGAAAATTTTGGAAAGACCTATCTATTCGAGGGGGTTTTGGGGGTTTTATAATATATCGTCTATGGAGGCGTTTGATTGATTCCAAGAGGCTGTGAGAGACGAGCAATGCTGTTAGGGTCTTCGTCGCTGGCAATCGCGTCGTCTAGGTCCAGGATCTTCTCAGCGGCAGCGGCGGCGGCATCGCGGCGGCACAGCCTCGCCCCGGCTTCTTGCTCCTCCTCATCCCAGGCGCTGCAATGCCGCGATTCTAGAATGGTGGGATCGCCAGTGTTGCCCGCGCGGCGATCGTTCTGCTCCCGCCGGAGCAGCGCCAGCGCCGATTTTGCGGAGAATGGGCGAGAATCTCCCGACGGCGGCATACATTTGATTCTAGGGCCGATGTTTGCTGGGAAGACCACGGTGCTGCTCCAGAGGATTCAAGCGGAGGCCGATGCTGGAAGGTATGTGTTCTTCCAAAGAATTCCCTGGTTAGAAGCTTCTCTTGTTTCTTTGCTTTCTTTGTTTGGAGCATTGGAACGATTTCATTGCATTTCTTTCTTGTTTACACTTGTTCTTTCGCTCGTTCGTGTTTGTGAGGAGTGTAGATCATTAGAACTCCCTGGTTAGAAGTTTTTTTTTGCTTTCTTGGTTCTTTGCATTTTCATTTTCGGTTTGTTTGTTCTTGCGCTCGTTCGTGTTCGTGAAAGGAATCGTAGAAATCTCTGGTTAGAAGTTTCTTTGCTTTCTTTGTTTGAAGCATTGGAGCGATCTCTTTGCATTTTCTTTCTCGTTTAGCTTGTTCTTGTTCGTGAAAGGACTCGTGTAATCCCTGCTTAGAAGTTTCTTTGTTTTCTTTGTTTGAGCTTTGGAACGATCTCTTGCATTATCTTTCTCGTTTATGTTTGTTCTTTCGCTCGTTCGTCTTCGTGAAAGGAATCGTGTAGACCGAGCATTAGCTTCGTGTCCACCGAGAGCATCATCCTAAGCACGATCTTATGGCTAAATCTTTTTTGTCCATTTGAGGCAATCAGTCTATAACGCTTCCTTCGCCATCCTTGTCGTGACGGGGCTCGAACAGCTCCACAAAGAGAAGTCGTCGAGATTTTTGCTTCTGTTTTCTAGCGCATCTACAACTGGTGGAGCATCGTTCTCACATTTGTTTCGTTGCTTTTCTTGTTTATTCCAGGAGAGTCGCCTTGGTGAAATCGGACAAGGACACAAGATATGGCCTCGGCTGCATCGTCTCGCACAGCGGCAAAAAGATGCACTGTGCCGCCGTTGCATCGCTCTCCGACTTCAAGTCACACAAGCCCGAGCTCTACGCACAGGTACTCAAAACTTCCAAAACGAAAAACAAAAAAATCTTACACTTGGATTCCAACCAGGCCGAGATCATCGGCATTGACGAGGCGCAGTTCTTCGACGATCTCTTGAGCTTCTGCCAGTCGGCGGCCGACTGGGACGGCAAAACTCTCATCGTTGCTGGGCTGGACGGCGATTTCTTGAGGTACCAAGAACCAAAAAAACTCTCTTTTTTCTATCTCTGTTTCTCGATCCGTCGCAGGCAGCGCTTCGGCTCGGCGCTGGATCTCGTCCCCCTGGCGGACTCCGTGACCAAGCTCTCGTCGAGGTGTGAGATTTGCGGCCGGGCCGCGGCATTCACGTTTCGAAAGACGGACGATCGACGCAAGGAGGTGATCGGCGGGGCGGACATCTACATGCCCGTGTGTAGGAAGCACTACGTGAACGGACAGTTCGCCATGGAAGCCGCGCGAAGTGTGGTTCTGGAATCCCACTCGCCGCAACGCGACCCTTGTTCGTCCTCGCCAGAGAGAAAGCTCGCGATTGGCTAACTTCCCATTAACTTAGCTTAACTTAATCTCGCTGGTATATGCCTCTTAGATCTAGGATATTCTGTCAATTTCCTTGAATATTCTAAGGTATATTCTGTCTCTGTTAGGTCTTGCCTTAAGGATGTTCATTAGAGTAAGCTGGGGATTAGCTTAATGATAGCTTTAGGGCAGAATAAAAAGGAGGCCAGGGCTGCCAGCGTGCCCTTTTTTGCTCCCATTCCCAGACGCTTGCGCCTAGCGGCTAAGCTCTCCTTTAGCACGGCCTAGCAGCAAATCCTTGGAATCGCGGGAGCTGGCGGACTGATTGCGCCCACGCGCCTCGCATCGTCGCCCCAGCGCCGCCCCCCGCCGCGCCGTGCATCGCCATCGCATCGGCATCGCGCATCGAGCGATAGAGGAGAAAATTTCCAGGGTTTTTGGTTTTTGTGGTAGCATTCCCGGGAGCCCCGATGGATGAGGGCGCGGGATTTGGCAGCAGGTGTAGGGAATTGCGGCCCTGGGCAGGGATCGCCGGATTGCGGTGAAATGTGGCGGCGTGGGAGATTTTGAGCCTCTTCGTCCCCTCTCCCTTTTCTTCCCTTTTCATCCCTTTTGGAGAATCGCTGCATAGGAGCTGAGAATTATCGCAGTGGAGGGCAGTGGGGGCTGTATGTAATGGTGCAGTGGTGGCAGCTGATAGAGCCCACCTCCTCTGGGTGCTGGTGTCGCCACTCCTCTACTAAACGCTCACTTAGGGTTCCTCGATGTCTCGGTGTCATCCATACCCGCCACCGGGATACGAAAAGAAAGCCACCACCGAGCTCATTGCGGACATAGTTCCTGCTGCTCAGGTTGGTGCCTCCTCGTTTTTTTTTTTTTTTCCCTTGCTAGATAAAAGAGAACTCTTTTTCTTTTGCTCGAAGTGTGTACTGATGCTGCCGTTTTTTTTTTCTTGTTTCTTTTCTCTTCGATTCTCAAGGTTGCTACTTCCAAGGAGAAGCACAAGCACAGAGACAAAGAGAAGAAGAAGAAACGAAAGAGGGACGACAAGAATGAGAATAATTCACGTAAGTAACTTTCCTTTGTGTGCGTGTGCATGGCTTAGCCTGTTGGGACCTTGGGATCCACTTGCCTGTGTTTACAGACAAGGATAAGCGATCTAGCAAGAACCAAAAGACGCACGCCAGTAGCAACGATGTTTCTGGGGGAGAGAATGGGAGGTTGCAAGCTGCTGCTGATAGCAAGAGTGCCACTGGCTCGACAAAGGCTGGAAAAGGTTTGCAAGATGCGAAGCTATCGGACAGGGTCACGGGGACTGGGACTGGGTGGCAAGAAGCAAAAGCTCCCGAGACTGGGAAGGCCGTTCTCCAGGAAGCGAAAGCGACCGAGACAGGCAAGGTTTTGGAAGCGAGGAGCTCTAGTTCTACTCAAATCCTGGATGGAAGCTCCAATTCCAAGTCCAACTCCAACTCCAAGGCCGGGGTGGCGGCAGCAGTGGCGAGCACTTCCAAGTACGTAGTTACAGACACCGAGATAAATGGCAAGGTTCCTTTAGTTATGGTAAAGCCGCTCGACACCGGGCAAGTAGTAGCACAGCAGCAGGGACAGCAACACCAACACCACCAAGATCAAAAGATAGAAGACTATCGAGGCAAGAGGGAGGATCAAAAGAGAGAGAACGATCGGGCGAAGAGGGAGGATCAAACGAAGGAAGACGATCGAGCGAGGAGGGAGGATCAAAAGAAGGAAGACGGTCGAGTAAGACGGGAGGATCAAGAGCAAAAGCAGGATACAAAGAAGAAATCGCCACCAAGTGTGGAGAAGGAGAAGGAGAAGGAGAAGCGGCATAGATTTCCAGAGATCAAGCTTGCCGAGATCAAGGAGGAGAGGCTTGAGGAGGACGACGCGCACCTCGAGTGGCTGTATCATAAGAGGAGAAGGGACGAGGGGAAGAAACCACGGGAGGAAAAGGAGAGGGAGGAGGAAGACGAGGTTTGGGCCGAGGCGCGATTTCTTCCAGCCGTGGGCGTGTATGCGTTGCCGTACGTGGTTCCATACTGAGAGGAGGACGCCTGGTACTTAAGTTTCTCCACGTTTTTTACTTTTTTCTTTCTTTTTTTTTTTTGGCTCCTAGTTTGAAATGTGGTATTGGTAACATTTTTTCAATGAGATTTAGGGGCTTAAACCTGCGGACTGTGAATAGATGTCTCAGCAGACCCGTGGAAAAAAATATTTCTTCTGTTTGAAACGTTTTTTCTTTTTTCTTACACTTTTTAAAAATACCTCAATTATCTAAGTACAGTTAGTTTGAATATTTCTCTTTTTTTCGTTTTGTGAGTGCATGGAAATGTGAGTGCAGGAAATATGGAAAGGGAATACAGAAATGTGCAAATCAATTAACCCAAAAACCCTAGCTTATATACAGGAGCGAGTGGTCCGGATTGAAACCAATCCGACAGCTACCAAAATCCACTATGCTAATATTAGTATACGGCATTGTAGCCGTACACTTGGCCCTCACATCATCCCCTCCTCTCGGAATAATGGAAGGCCGTCAGGGTTCTCTTGTAGATGGGCCGGGATCTGGAGGAACGTCAGGAGGAGGCATCGGTGGATCTGTAGACGGTATTAACTGCTCCTGATCCCTCTGTATGAAGCGTTTTAACCGCTGCACATGCACAATCTCCGGAGGATCAGCCTGCTGAACGTCATGCCGAACCTCATAAACTTGTGGTCCAACTTGCCGCAACACCCGATACGGTCCTTTCCACTGCGCAAGGAGCCCCTTAGATAAACCACGTACCGTAAGATGGGGAAAACGGACTAACACCAAATCATCCACTTTGTACTCCGCTGGTGGACGATGATGGGAATTGTAGCGCCGTTGTTGTCCCACTTGTACGCGGCCTAAATGTTCAGCAGACTCTGCTCGGACAAGTGGAAGAATGCTTGTCAAATATTGATCCCATGACCTAGCATCAGGAGCTCGTGGCAATCGCGAAGGTAAACCTAGCTCTGTTGGTAATATTGGATCATGACCATATAGAAGTTTATATGGTGAAGCACCAATAGAACTCTGCACCCCTGTGACATAAGCATACCGAAGAGACGGCAAATAACCATCCCAATCCGAATGTTGAAAGTTCACATACTTCGCAATCATCCCTTTGAATGTCCGAACAAGCCGTTCCACCAGACCGTCTGATTGTGGATGATAAGCACTCGTAAAAGTGTGGCGTATCCCCAACCGAGATGTCAAAACATGAAATACCTCAGCCATAAATGCAGGACCATTATCCGAAAGAATCCGTTCTGGACAAGAATGCTGGAACACCACTCGATTGAGGAGGAAGTATCCAACAGCAGTTGCAGAGGCACTAGCAAGAGCACCAACTTCCACCCAACGAGTCAAGTAGTCAGAAGCAATAATAACATACTCATTGCCAGCAGTCGATCGCGGAAAAGGTCCCATAAGATCAAACGCCACCAACTCAAACGGACGAGAAACTGCAATTGACTCCAACCGTCCTTCCGCAGCATAAGGGGGAGTATTACGAGCTTGGCACCAAACGCAGCTACGCACATACCGGATAATATCACGTCGCATCTCTGGCCAATAGAAAGATCTGCGCAACTTCTCGGTGACACGACGGTGTCCCATATGCCCACCTAGAATAGGAGAATCATGGTAGGCATGGAGAAACCGCGGAATAAACACCGAAGGCACCACCAGCCGTAAATGAGCATCAGGATCCGTCCCCACAAAATAAAGAAGGCCATCTTCAAGGCGATATTGAGAATGTAAATGCCGAAAAGGCAAGTTATCAGCAAGTGATGCAGGATTCTCAAACCCATCTCGAAGCCTTCGAATCCACGGCTCAATCTTTTGAGCCTCGCGAACCTCATCCAGAGAAGGTAGATCTTGCTCTACGCCCTGTGGACACTGAACGTCAAGGACAGCAACCGTCGACAGCACAGAATCCTCATCTAGAAAATCCACAGATGCTGGAACAACAGGTTCGTCAGAAACATGAGAAGTGAGTGGAGAAGGAAGAGGAGCTCGAGAAAGGGCATCAGCATCAGCCATAGAACTCCCTGGGCGATGAACAACATCGAAATCATATATCTGAAGCTTCAAAGCCCATCGAGCCGTACGACCAACCAGGTTCTTTCGCTTCAATAATGAAGTAACAGCAGCATGGTCACCTTCAAGTAACGTCCGAGAACCATGTAGATAGGCATGAAGTTTCTCGAAACCCCAGACTGCTGCTAAACACTCCTTCTCCGTCGTGGAGTAGTTCATCTCCGCTGGTTGTAATGTACGGCTTATGTATGCAATGGGATGGCGCTGACCAGGCACACTCGAGCTCTCTTGCATCAACACACCTCCAAGACCAATGTCAGAAGCATCCACGCGCAAAATAAAAGGTCGAGTGTAGTCAGGATATGCCAAAACCGGAGGAGTCGTCAATAGCTCTTTGAGATTCACGAACGCCCGCTCACAATCGGGAGACCAGATGAAAGATGACGTTGATGACTTCAGCAACGCTCGCAATGGTAAAGTACGATCGGAAAGATGATCCACAAAACGACCGAGATACTGCACCTTACCCAAAAAACGCTGCACATCATTCACACACTTCGGAGTAGGGAACTTTAGAACAGCCACAAGTTTGTCAGGATCAACTTGCAAACCCTCACGAGAAATACGGTATCCAAGATAAGTTGTGTCCTTGGACCCAAACACGCACTTCGACCGCTTCAGCTTTAAACCAACGTCGCGTAGCCGATCCAACACTTTACAAACATCACGAACATGCTCCTCCCACGTCCCCTCCGAGTGGATCAAGACATCATCAATGAAGTCAGCCGTCACCTCCGGCATATCGCAAAGAACCTCGTCCATCATTCGCTGAAAAGTTGCTGGAGCATTGTTCAAACCAAACGGCATCACCAAAAACTCGTACAAACCAAATGGTGTACGAAAAGCAGTCTTAGGAATATCGTCTTCAGCCATCGATACTTGCCAATACCCAGAAGCAAGATCTAGCTTGGTGAACCAACGACTTCGCCCCAGACGATCCAAGAGATCAGCAGTGTGAGGAAGAGGGTACACGTCCGGGATCGTCACTTCATTTAACGGACGATAGTCGATGCAGAAACGAATACTCCCATCAGGCTTCGTCACAAGATGAGGTTCACATGCCCAAGGACTCCGCGACTTCCGAATAACACCCTTCTCCAACATCTCCTTGACATTTGCACGTAAAATCTTGATCTCCTTAGGTGACCGACGACGAACAGGAACCTTGATTGGACGAGCATCCCCGGTTGGAATGGGATGACGTGTGGCAATCTTGGCCCCAGACGATAGGTCAAATTCAAAGAGATCAGAATACTCCTTCATGAGCTGGTCAACAGCTGCAACACAAAGATCATTGGAGGGATCGGAAAAGGGAAGAGCAGAACAAGATGGAAACACAAGAGGAAATAATGGGGGAACAAAAGTAATGGAAGCAGAGGTAGAAGTAGAGGGACGAAGAGGTACAGAAGTGAGAGGAATGGATGAAACATAAGGAAGTATGAGACAAGGGGGAAAAGCCTCAAAGTCACACTTGGCATGATTGTGCTGCAACCAATCCATACCAAGAATGAGGTCAAAAGCTTGACTCGGCACCACCCGCAACGACTGCAACTCAAACTCGAGATCGCCCACACGCACAACCAGGTCCGCCTCATCTCGTGCACATGCATGTGTACGGCCGTTGCCATAAAGAATGAAAACTGGATCCGCCGCACGACGCAAGTGTAGACGACAACGTGTGGCAACAGGTCGAGCAATAGAAGATAAACTCGAACCTGTATCAACCAACACGGAGAGAAGAATAGGAGACCTCTTGTTATAAAAACGAGCTTGGAAAGTAAACACTGGATGAACCGGTGCCGAGTGAACCCCTTGATGATACTCTCGAAAGAAAGATGGAGGGGTCACTAACTTATTCGCGCAAGGTCCCTCCATTACTCGCGCGACTCCTCGTTTCCCGAATGCACCTCGGTATCCAAACCTTCCACCGCAGCAGCACCAACGGGATGTTGTTGACGCCAAGGTCTCCACCCAGGAAATGGAGGTCGCCAATCCGGAAAGCGCCGACAACGCCGATAAGTATGACCAACTTCATCACACGCCCAGCAACGAATGTCACGGCCACGACCACGTCCTCGCCCTTGTCCTTGGACTCGAGTAGCAGCAGCATCAACCTCCATGGGAACAGGACCATCACTCATAGGAAGTGGAGCTGAAGGACGTGTAGCAAGAAGTGGAAGAGGCGACGTCTCATAACGTTGTGCCAAGCGAAGAGCATCGTCAAGAGTGGCAGGGGCAAGTGCATGCACAAGTCCGACAAGATCTTGACGAAGTGCTGGCCACAGCATTCCTAGCTTGATCCGCTCCGACATATTTGGCTCCGCACGAAGCAAAAGACTTCGGAAACGAACGCCAAATTGCATCACCGACTCAGATGGCCCTTGGCGAAGACGATGCAATTGTTGGAAGGCATCATCACAATCGTCGGCGTGTCCGAAGGCGCGTTTGAAGACGTCCGGAAGAACACTCCAATCGCCACGAGTAGCTGCGCTCAATCCATTGTACCACTGCAATGCCGTCCCTTGAAGACATGTGGGGAACTCACGCAAACGTCGAGCATCATCCCAAGAATGATATGTGGCAATCACCGTGAAGTGATCGAACCAATGGTACACATCATCCCCAGGATTCCCACGAAAGAACTCCGGCCGAACGCGAGGATTGGCACCAAAAGCAGGAGGAGTTGTACCATGTGCCGTGAACGCCGCCATCAACTGAGTTTGGTTGTTCAATTGCAGGCGCATAGCATCAAGCAATTGAACCAACTGCTGCTCTAGAGTCAAAGGAGGAGATTGCGGATCGGCCATGAAAATGAATGAGAAAGAAAGAGCAAAAGAAGAGAAATGACAAAAAGCTGGAAAGAAATGGTAGATCTAAACAATGCAAAAAGCTAGATCTAAACTAAAATCCTGAAAGGAAAGAACAAAAGAAAAGAAATGGAAAAAGCTAGATCTAGACAATGCAAAAGCTAGATCTAAACCGAAATCCCAAATCCAAGCACTCCCCAGGGACAATCAAAGGTGCCCCTCACCTCCACCAATGTGAGTGCATGGAAATGTGAGTGCAGGAAATATGGAAAGGGAATACAGAAATGTGCAAATCAATTAACCCAAAAACCCTAGCTTATATACAGGAGCGAGTGGTCCGGATTGAAACCAATCCGACGGCTACCAAAATCCACTACGCTAATATTAGTATACGGCATCGTAGCCGTACACTTGGCCCTCACAGTTTTAATTTTAAAAATAACTTATAAAGGAAATATAATAGATCATAATACAGAAAATATAATAGTAAAAAAGAATTCAAGTTTAAAATATTTCACCTTTTCTAAAGACAATAATATCTTTAATTATAAAATTAATGAGAAAAAAATAATCCACCTTCATTCATAATTCATAATTAAGTATGACATTAAATACAAAGTACCATTTGAAGTAAGAAAAATTCTTGAAATGTTATAACAATAGTTATTATTAATGTAGTTAAACTACACAATTTGAAGTTATTATATTATATATTTATTTTTAAATAAAAATAAAAAATATGTTTCTTTTAATGTGCTTTATAAATTTATAGCTTAATGAATAAACGATGTTCTAACAAACCAATGTATTTCATTTATATGAAAAATAAATTCACAAATTAATGTGATATTTGAAGACTATTCTTTTTGCTACCAACTTCAAAAGGTAAGTTATTATTAAATTATTAAGTTCATGTAAGTTAAAAATGATATTTGATGATACTATTATTCCTTATTTCACATATTTTAGAAATTTGTAGACTTATTTTTTAAATGTATATTATTGTTATGGAAGCCATCATTAAAATTTTAATTGTTTTTTTTTCACTAAAAGTGTGAGGGAGGGCTTTTAAAGAAAAGTTGCAAAATCATCTGGCACTCACCAAAATCCAGATGGAAGATGTGGGACGTTTTTGCTTCAGGCTCCACTTGTTATTATGAGTTCTTTAGAAAAATGGAGTGGCTCTGAGAAGAACTTGAAGTTGGCCACAACTACTAACTCCCAAACTTAAACTAGGAGGCACACATGAACTGTAAACACCATTTTATATCCACCATGCCACTACATCACATTGTGGCAACCACTTGTCCAGTTAGTGTAGAACTGATAAATCTACCCATATCAAGGTCGTGAATTTCTCAATCATAAGCATCCCTAGTGTCAAAAAGGCAAAAAAGATAAATAGTGTTTAAAACCGTAAAAAAGGTTTAGTACCACCTTCTTCAATCAATATAAACTCCGTCGTCTGGTGCGAATTCTCCACCGCCTTGGACACCCGGATCGCCGCCAGCCACAGTTCTTGAGCCTCGCCGAGCAGCTTCCACACCGATCCCGAGGGTGCTCGTCGCCATCGTCACACACAACAATATACTTCATTGGATTTACAATCATCGCAGCTATACCATCACTTGATTTCCAGGAGCAACAGTTACAGGGATTCCCGAGTATGTCCCTCGCTCTTTCATTTCTCGGTACTCTTGGCACACTGCGCAGGGATGGCAGCACAAGTGCGTGAGAAAGTCGCCGCACGGAGCATCCTGGAAAACACAAAAAAAAAAAAAAAAAAAAAGAAATCGTTGATCAGATACACAAGGAAAGCAAATCGCTTCAACTTGAAAAGAACTTGGAAACTGTGAGATGGAGTTACCTCGAGATTATACTTGTCTCTCAGTGTTTTCCTGTAGCCACAAGCGTAGCATGACACGCATGACGCAGCGACGCCGAGAGCAGTTCCTTCCGTCAGTGCACAGCAAAGTCCAGTGACAGCGCCCCAAAGAAGAAGATGCATCACGCACGGCCCGACCCACGGCCGATCTTCCAGAGTCTCCACATTCCGGCCAAAGAGTATACAGGGGCAAAACAAACCAAGGCAGCCTACACACAAGAAAAACCAAGGAAATGGATTAGAACTCTTATGAAACAAGCATACCCAGAGAACAGTGAATGAAACTTAGTACAAACAACAAGACTAGAACTCTACTATGCATCAAAGAGTTGGAAAGCTTTGTCAAACAAACAAGAAAACCAAGAGGAAACGGATATGAAACATCCGTCCCAGAGAACCAACGAAAACAGTGAATGAAAACGAAAACGAAGAACAAATCTTAGAACTCTAAGCATCAAAGAGTCCCTCCCATACTGGAAAACTTTACAAGCTCAAATCAATCGAAAAACTAAAGACTCGAGTGCAGCCAAATCGAGACTGGAAACTCACCGGAAAGCCCAAATAGGGAAAGAAAAAAAATGCGAAGCACAGGAGGAAAGATCGATCACTCACAGCTCGGAATATCGTCGGAGCAAGCGCAAATCCCAGAGGTCCAGCGCAGGGGGCGCTCATGCTGATGGAAGGGCACGGTGCCATCCTCTGCTGCTAGCGGCTGGTAGCTCGCCCTCGAGGAAGAGAGATCCGGCGCATCCATCGCCAACGATCGCTGGCGCAAGCCCTAAACCTTGGAGAACGAAGGCGTACGAAACAAGGGAAAGGTGAAACTCATGGCACGGTATTTTAATTTCGTGGGCTATGTTTTTAGGGTTTCGCTGGTCCTCCCCGCGCTGTAGATAGATTCGCGCGCGTTTTCCTTTGCTCGCCCATCCCAGCGCCGGGAGCTGGATCGCGCGATCTAGCCTAGCAGAGGTGTGGAAATATGGGAAATGCGATCGCGGCGATGGCGATCTAGGGGCGGTCCATGAGCAGCAGCTCCGCCGCCTCGACTAGCTCCAGGAATCTCGTCCTCGGCAGCGTCGCGGTTGCGGATTGCGATTGGTGTGGCTGCTGCTCGCCGCTGTGCGCCAGGATTATGAGTTCCGCGGCGCGGCTGAGGCGGCGCGTCCATCACAGCGATGTGGGAGGGAAGAAATTCGAGCGCGTTCTCTCCAGTGGATCCGATGGATTGAGCGAGCCCCTTCTCGCAGTGTGTTCTTCCTTCCTTTGCTCGCTCTTATCGATTTAACTTTTTTTTACAGGGTGGAGACGATGAGTATTTTGAAGATTGGAAGGAGAAGAAGAGAAGGGAGGAGCATGAATGGTCGCAGATTTTCACTCGGCTCCTTGCTCAATGGAGCCAATGGCTGTGTAAGCTTTGCTCGTGCTCTTGACACTATCACTCTCTTTTTCTTTCTTTCTTTCTTTCTTTCTTTCTCTGCAGCAATCGTGCTTTTAGGCTCGGGATCCTTGCTTGGTGACATGATCAATCGTGTTTTGTATCGTCGAGACGAAGGTATCGTGCATATCGATCTAACACCTGTACAGGTAATCTTTCATTCTTTCGCCATCACTAGCCAAACGATTCTTTCGTGATGTGCAGGAAGAACGGCTTCACAAGCTCCAGAAACGCTTGCAAGTTGCTTTTGATGGAAGCAATCCCAAACACGCGGTAAGACAAAGTCTTCTCGGAGATGGCTTTTTCTCAAACTGGGAGAATGGCTGTCTTTCAGGAAGCACTGGTAGCGCTGTGGCACGAGGCTTTCCCTGGCCGTCTCTTCGATGGTTTGATCACGGAGAAGTGGAAAGAAATGGGATGGCAAGGCACGGATCCTTCGACGGATTTCAGGTCCTTTTCTCAATCCATTCATGCTCGCCAATTTCTCCAATTCCATGCAGAGGTGGTGGATTCATTTCCCTGGAAAATCTGCTCTTTCTAGCGCAGCGCTATCCGGTATGTTACTTATCATTCCTTCCAGCAAGATTTCCTCACATTTTCTACGTTTCTAGAGATCGTTTTCGAAGCTGCTGCACAAAGAGGAGGGCCAGCGATCCGAGTGGGAGTATCCGTTTGCGGTGGCAGGCATTAACGTGTCTTTCATGCTTATCCAGATGCTCGACCTTCGATCAGGTAACAACCGAGCTGCGCGATTCCATTATTGACTTACTCGTGCGCTCTGTGCTCTTGTTTGTTTGTATAGAAAAGCCGAGCTCTCTATCCGGACTGAAATTCGTGAAGATCTTGGCCGGTACGTTCTCCATTTCATTACAGCGACGTTGTCCTTGAAGGAATCTGGCTATATTGGTATTGCAGAAGACGAGCAAGCTTTTGACGTGCTGTACTGCGTAGCGTTTGAGATGATGGATGCACAGTGGCTGGCAATGCGTGCTTCCTACATGGAGTTTAACGTACGTTTCCTCGCTTTCTTCGTCTTTGCGATTAACGAAGGATTGTTTAAGATTGTTCTTTGTCTAATCAGGCTGTCCTAAGCGCAACCCGTTCTCAGCTCGAGCGTGAGTTGTCTCTAGATGATGTCTACCGAGTTCAGGACCTCCCCGCATACACACTCTTGTGCAGATGATTCTTAATCTCGGAAAATGGACAAACTATGACTCTAAAACTTAATATTTGAATCGGTCCATCTTGTGTATTATTATTATTGGTTAAGATTATTTGACTCAAAATAAATTCAATTAAATTTATTATGCACTTGGATTTATCAGCCCTTCTGGACGCAACGTTGCGAAGCAATTATACTCGTTCAAATCCCCCTTAGGGTAGTCCAAGTTCTTCTAGTACTTAAGTACGGCACTTTGAAAATCATACACTAGGGACCGCCTTCCGTGCAGAAGACGGTTGTGAAGAAAAATCTTCACACAGCACAGCATAAAAGCCCAGACCTTGACGAGAACTTCTGCCAAAGAATCAAGATCTAGATCATAGCAGAGAGCAATCAGGAGTTTTTAGATCCATGGCGTTCAACATCTTCTTTGTTATAGCTCTCATGCTTCTCTCATCAGCCGACTTACAATCCTTTGTGGAAGCTGCCGATCCCGATCCATGAACGAAGGCTCTCCCTGCAAGCCATACTCGCAAGTCACCTCCAAAGACTTCTACTCAAGCCTCCTCCGCACCAACACCGATACTACAAACACCCTCAATCCTCTCTTCAACTTCACGCAAGCCATCGTCACCACTTTCCCGGCTCTCAACACCATGGGACTGTCCGTGGCTCGGATCTATCTCGGGCCAAAGGGTGTTGCCAGGACTCACACTCATCCCCGGGCGAGCGAGCTTGTTTACGTCGAGAAGGGTGTTGTGGAGGCTGGCTTCGTGGACACGAACAACAAGTTCTTCGCCCACAAGATGCGTGCCGGCGATCTGTTCGTGATCCCGCGAGGCGTGCTTCACTACATGGTGAATGTTGGACAAGAGCAGGCGATTCTTTTGGGGGTGCTCAACAGCCAGAATCCTTCCTTCCAGATACCATCGTCTGCATTGTTCGGACCAAAGTTGCCGTATGAAGTCCTGGAAGCGTCTTTCAGTCTCAACAGGACCATAAAAAAAAAACTTAAAACAAAAAGAAGTTTGCAATAAGTAGCATACCCATCTCCACAAATCTTGCAATGACTAGATGGTCACATATAGACCAACCTTAAGCCTTTAGAAGAAGATAGAAAACGATTGATTGACTGGAACAGAACAGTGCATTTAACCTCTGCACAAGACATTTGCTTCATAATTTCAATCTGTTAGCAATGCATTAGAAACAGTTAGAATGTCCTTCATTCAAACCAACCAATTTTGGAGCATTGCTACAACATGTAACCAAAAAAAAATTCCATTATAACATAGGTCATTGCTTGTCCTTTGACAAGAAAATGAAAGCCCTTTTTAACCTTCTCCATTTTTAGGAATTAAGTATGTGACAATGAAAAAAAATCAAAAAGACCTCTAATGTATCAGCTTCCTTGTCAAAGTTTTCTTTAATTTCTTGCTCAAAGTCCAACTTTCAACCAACTTCTTTTGTATTTGCTGGGCTTCTACTTCCTCCAATACAAAATCTTTTATGAGTCTACAAGTAGGTGATTACTTATTGTAAGCCATAAATTTTTCCTTTCCAATTTGCCAGCTTACCTTGTCTATCTGACCAACACTGCCTTGGCTTGTGCTAAGTTCCCTTGCCAAGGTTCTCGCCTATTGTACCAGCTCCTACTTGGTCCTACTTGGTTTCAACTATTCACTGCACGAGCAACGGAGTGTTAACCATCCATTTACAAATTCCCAAATCTATCCTCCCCGGGTTAGACTGGACTTAAGGTTCGACTACACTCCCCGCAAGCACAAGCAGCCAAGCACACCAAGCCTCCAAGTTTCTAACACCACTTGGTATAACAAGACTTGATCATGGGACCCTCTAAATCCCAAGCCTTAGGTGCAGCACTTGCTTCGGGACGTCGGGGTGAAACACCGTGGCCTAATGGCCCGGTATGGGTACCTCTACCCCCCGACTTCCATCTCGAAAGGAAGGTCCAAGCCCCTAGGAAGGGCGAGGACCAATAAGCTGCATAGTACTTAAGTAGGGCACCACTCCACATGAGCCGGGAGCACTGCAATCGGTTTCCCTTTCGGGAGTGGGAGCTGCTCTTGAGCACTTCCTTGGATGGCCCCTCCGGCACCAACCAAGTCCATGCTCACTCCCACCCAAGGCCCCTCGGTCCCAGTCCCAACCTCAAGTCAGTTTAGAAGCCCCATTGGAGAGTTCCTTCAAAACTGGTTCCTGGACCTCACTATCCCTACTATACTTTTGGAACCCCCTACAGCCCCCCCCCCCCCCCCCCCCCTGGGAGACGCACGCTTTGGGCTTTCACCCCTTGACCCGTATTAGTACTCGGACTTAGTCTCTGGCTCGATCTCGGACTCGATCTCGGATCCGACTTCGGATTCGGTCTCGGACTCAATCTTGGCCTCAATCTCGGACCCGATCTCGGACCCGACCTCGGACTCGACCTCAGACTCGACCTCAGACTCGGTCTTGGACCCGATTTTGGATCTCAGACTCTGTCTCGAACTCGGTCTCCGAGTCGGTCTCGGACTCGATTCCGGACTCTATCTCGAACTCGGTCTTAGAGTCAGTCTTGGACTCGATCTTAGACTTGGTCCCATCCGATGAACTCTTTATCATTTTGGTCATGCTTTCGGGGCTCTTTTAGCCTATGACACCTCGGTGAGTTGGTTCCTTACAACTCCACCACCCATAGAAGAAGTTCGATGCCCACATCGAACGTCTCTTTTTTATCCTACGACTTGTTGACCATGTCTCTGGGGGCATCCCCCCACTTAGCGGTGTGCCTAAGTTAGCCTCCCGGGCCAAGAGCCGATGACAACGGAATATAGGTGTCCCTATACTCCTCACCTCACCATGCCCTAGTATGGGGTTGGGACTTGAACCCAACCTTGCTTTACTAGGGGGTTGGGACTTGAACCCAGAATACGTCTACGGATTTGACATCCCCGTAGGGAGTCGGGCGTAGTCCCCTATGCCTGGTTGACCTACCTAACCCATGCTAATTAGCTTACCTTCGGCGCGCCTTTGGGTCCCAACATATGCCATTGCTCAACTTCTCAAATTGATACATTTAATTGAACTTTGCATAAGTACATAGAGTTCTGCCTTGCAAAAATTCCTCCACTAGATCTCGTGCGTTCGCTAGGTTCTCCTCCAGTTCCCATGTTGCTTTGCAGTGTGGAAATCCTTTCCACTTCACATAGAACTCTCTCACCTTGCGTCCTTGTCACTTGCTCTTGCGCGCATTGAGGATGGCCTCGACTTCGTATTCCTCTTCCCCTTGGATAACCTCAGGTAAAGGTCTTACTTGGTCCTTGCGAAATGGATCCTCAAAATACGGCTTGAGTAAGTTCACGTGGAACATGGGATGCATCTTCCCCATCTCTCGAGGAAGTCGGAGACGGTAAGCCACTTTACCGATTCGAGCCTTATTCTCGTAAGGCCCCGCGAACCTGCTTAAGGAACTCAAGATCAATTCATTTACAGGAATACATGCATTTTTACCTTTGGGTCAACTTTCGGCTGATCCCACTTGGTAGCTTGAGGTTCTTGGTGTTCAGCCACACCTTCTCCCCAGCTTGGAACTCTACGTCCCGGCACTTCTGGTTTGCGTACTTGGTTTGCCTTTGTTGTGCCCGTTCCAAAGAATCCCTCACTAGATTCCAAATGTTGAGTCTTTCCACTGTGAATGCCTCCACTGCGGGTAACTCTCCATGATACTCGGCCACGCCGAGTTCCACAGGACCTTCAATAGCTCGCTCATTGATGACTTCCCATGGACTCACCCCGATACTCGAATGTGGTGAGTTATTATAACACATTTCCGCAAGTCCCAAATGACTTACCCAATCGGTCTGGTCTCCCGAGACATAGCATCGCAAATAATCCTCCAGCTGCCTATTCACCCTTTCCGTTTGTCTGTCAAGAAGTGTTAGTGCCACCAAACTTGATTTAATACCCATACCTGTCTGTGGGTGATAGGTTGTGCTGAATTTCAACTTGGTGCGATACTGTTCCAGGAGAGTCCTCCAGAACCTACTAGTGAAGATCTTATCTCGATCTGAGATGATCTCTTCCGGCCTTCCCCGCACTGGAAGCACTTGTTCAAAGAACAGCTTTGCCACACCTTCCGCATCCACTTCCGTTGTAGTGGGTATGAAATGTGCCATTTTCAAAAATCGGTCCACCACCATGAATATCGCATCAAACCCCTCACTTGGGGGAAGTCCTATGATGAAGTCCATCGTAAGACATTTCCACGGACGATCTGGAATTGGGATGCTTTGCAACAAGCCCCCACTAGCCTTAGTCACGGCTTTGACCTGCTGACATGTTGGACATGTCTTTACATAGTCTTGGACGTCCTTAGCCATATCTAGCCAATGGTACTTCCTCTTGAGTAAGCCCATCGTCTTGGGCACTCTGCCGTGTCCCACAAAAAGTCCGTCATGACACTCTTCTAAGGCTACCTTCCTTAGTTCCCCTTCTGGAACATACACCCTCGTTTGCTTGTAATAGATGAGTCCGTTGCGTTCCGCATAACCCGTTTTCTCTTCCGTTGGCAGCTCACCTCTCTGGTGAGCTTCCCGTGCCTCTAGATTCCTGAGCAACACTTCTTGTGCTAGACCATCGTTCTCATATGCTGTTCGCACATCGTCTCAGAAGGTTGCTGTTGCGCTGGATATCGCCAACCTCAAGCTCATTTTTCGACTTAGCGCATCCGCCATGATGTTGCTCTTCCCAGGCTTGTACAGAATTTCACAATCAAACTCGGCCAAGGCATTGGCCCACCGACCTTGTTTCCCTCTCAGGTCGGGCTGTGACAAGAAGTGTTTCGTTGCCACATTGTCTGCGTAAACCTTGAAGTGTCTCCCAAGGTAGTGTCGCCACTCCTTGAGCGCCTTGACCACCGCAAACAATTCCTTCTCATGGGCATGCCACTTCCATTGAGCCTTGTCCAACTTCTTCAAGAAGAACGCTACTGGATGGTTGTCTTGCTTCAAAACTGCGCCTAACGCAAAGTCTGAAGCATCTGTTTCTACCTCAAAGTCCTTACCAAAGTCTGGTAATGCTAACATGGGAGCCTTCCTCAACTTTCCTTTGAGGTGGACGAATGCTGCCTCGCATTCTGCTGTCCATACCATCTTCTCTTTTTCTGTTTGGTCCGTTAAGGGCAGGGCTACTTTCGAATAGTGTCTAATAAACTTTCGGTAGTAGTTGCATAGCCCCAAGAACGCCCTCAACTCATGTACATTCGATGGTCGCTCCCATTCTTGGATCGCTTGGACCTTCTCTGGGTCCACCTTGAGCCCGTCCTGGCCCACCACATGCCCAAGAAACTTTACCTCTTGTTGAGCAAAGTCACATTTGCTCTCTTTAGCATACAGTTTGTGTTCCCTTAGTTTCTCAAACACTTTCGCCAAGTGTTCGGCATGCTCCTCTAGCGTCTCGCTATAGATCAAGATGTCATCGATATAAACGACTACGAAGTGATCCAGATAGGGTACAAAGATGTGGTTCATCAGCACCGAAAATGTTGCTGGCGCATTGCATAGCCCGAAGGGCATCACCAGAAACTCAAAGCTCCCATACCTCGTTCGATAGGTTGTCTTCTCGACATCTTCCTCGGCTACCCTGATCTGGTAGTATCCTGACCTTAGGTCAATCCTTGAGAAGTATTTTGCCTTTCCCAACCTATCGAACAGGTCCTCAATTCTTGACAAAGGGTACTTGTTTTTCTTTGTACACTTGTTGAGCAACTAGTAGTCTATGCACATGCGCATAGAACCATCTTTCTTTTGCACAAATAACACTGGCACCCTTTATGGCGACTTGCTCAACCTAACATACCCTTTCTCCACCAACTCCTCTAGTTGGCACTTAAGCTCCTTGAGTTCTTTTTCGTTCAAACGATAGGGGGGATGAACCATTGCCTCAGCACCCTTGACCAGCTCAATCTTATGTTCTATCGGTCATGCAAAGGGCAACCCCGCCAGTAGCTCCTCTGGCATGGTATCCTGGAATTGGTCCAACACCCACTAGATCACTAAAGGTACTTCTTTTGTTCATGTCTTTTTGTCACTCTTCACCGAGAGTAAGCACAAAAAGGCTGCCTTAGTTCCTTTAGTGAGTTGTCCTCTCGTGGACACCAGGTTTAAGTAGGAATCTTTGGCCTTGCTTTGCCCTACCTTTAGATCCTGGGCCTCCACCCTAGATCTTCTTCCTTGGGCATTCGCCAGTACCACAAGGTTCCTACCTTGTCCATGCAGGGCTACCACGAACCGATTAAACCAATCCATTCCGAAGATCACGTCAAATCCCGCCATGTCCAACACAGTGAAATCCATGTCTACTTTCCATGTCCCTACTTCAACTCTCGCTTGTCGAAGTACCTCATCAGTGCTTTGGCTACCTTGAACAAACTCTATAGTCCTTGGTTCGCCTAACCGCTGCACCGTTAGTCTAGCTTGCCGGACTATATCTGCAGCCACAAAATTATCCGAAGCACCCGTGTCAATAAGGATCTTAACAAAGCTACCTCCGAGCTTCCCTCTGAGGGCTAGTAGATGTCGCGAACGACTCTTTACCAAAGTTGTTCGTGTAATGAGTAACTTTGAGTTAAGGACTGGATCACATACCTCAGTTTGGACTTCACCCGACTTGATGGCCATATTGGCTCTGGCCTTCTTCGGGAAGGGACATTCCCTCGAAAAGTGTCCCACTTCACCGCAGTTGTAGCATACGTTGTTTCCCACGCTGCTATACGACTTGACCTTCTTATCCGTGGGTTTGTCTCTTTTCACTTGACTCCCCCACGTACTCGCTCGCTGGCCACTGGATTTGCCTTTCCGAAACCCCGAGGACTCATTCTTAGATAAACTCTTCTTGAATTTCCCCCTGCTATACGTTCCTCTTGGTTTGGCCCCTTTGCTAAATGTGGATCCCGACCCCGTCGTGTTCCCCTTTCGCAGGTTATCATTGAAATGCACCTTGATGGCCGCATCCAATGCTTCCTTGTAGTTGGTTGGGTTCCACCGCATCACTTCACCGCGAGCCTAGGTTTGCAAACCTGATATGAAGGCATGGAATGTATTCATATCCCCCATGTCTGTGACCAGTATCCTCTTTGCCATGAACCCATTCACATATTCTTGGATGGTTCCAATCTGCTTCAGCCTACTCAGCTCATCTCTCAGATGCAGAGTGGCATTCGGAGGAACGTATATTGCGCGGATCCTCGCCTTCATCATGTCCCAAGTGGCCACCGATCCTTCGTTGGCCTCTGTCGTTCTCCACCAAGACTTGGCATTATCTGCCAAGTATGGTTTTGCACATGGGACCTTCTCCGAACTCGGTAATCGCAACGCTCGAAAGTAGTCCTCCATATTGTAAAACCAATCCTCCACCACCTTATAGTCATTCACTCCCTTGAAGACCGGTGGGGGCTTTGGTTTGTACTTGGGAACTACCTGAGGGACTGATTCTACTTCTGTCTATTCGACCTTGTTTGGTTCTGCCTCAGTCCCTGCCGAAGGGTCCGCACCTTCTGCGCTACTAGCATCCGCAGTCTTTCTCTTTTTCTTCCGCTTCTCGTCACGCTTTAGCTTGCGTACGAGAGTCTCCAACAGGGCATTGGTCTATGCCAACTGTCCTTCTAGCATGTCCAATCGAGCCTTGGACGACCGAACTTCGCCACCGGACTCCTGTTTGGAAGTTTCCTCACTAGAGTCCTCCTTATGCAAGGATTCCTCATCCATAGCCTCTTGTTCAACCAGAGGCTCTAGCTCTGGAGGAGGGTCCTTCTCTGCCTTGGTTCGCTTCCGCCCTACCTTTGCCATCTCCCAGCAATCCGCCTCTATCCTTCGCTAGAACTGAGGAAAAGGCTCTGATACCAAATTGTAAGCCACAAATTTTTCCTTTCTAATTTGCCAGCTTACCTCGTCTATCTGACCAACACTGTCTTGGCTTGTGCTAAGTTCCTTTGCCAAGGTTCTCGCCTATTGTACCAGCTCCTACTTGGTCCTACTTGGTTTCAGCTACTCACTGCACGAGCAACGGAGTGTTAGCCATCCATCTATGGATTCCCAAATCTCTCCCAATCCCCCTCCCCGGGTTAGATTGGATTTAAGGTTTGGCTACACTCCCCGTAGGCACAAGCAGCCAAGCACACCAAGCCTCCAGGTTCCTAACACCATTTGGTACAACAAGACTTGATCATGGGACCCAGGGCCTCTAAATCCCAAGCCTTGGGTGCAACACTTGCTTCGGGATGTCGGGGCGAAACACCGTGGCCTAACGGCTCGGTATGGGTACCTCTACCCCCCGACTTCCATCCCGAAGGGAAGGTCCAAGCCCCTAGGAAGGGCGAGGACCAATGAGCCGCATGGTACTCAAGTGGGGCACCACTCCACATGAGCCGGGAGCACTACAATCGGTTTCCCTTTCGGGAGTGGGAGCTGCTCTTTAGCACTTCCTTGGATGGCCCCTCCAGCACCAACCAAGTCCATGCTCACTCCCACCCAAGGCCCCTTGGTCCCAATCCCAACCTCAAGTCAGTTTGGTAGCCCCACTAGAGATTTCCTTCAAAACTAGTTCCTAGACCTCACTATCCCTACTATACTTTTGGAACCCCCTACATCCCCCCCCCCCCCCCGGGAGATGCACACTTTGGGCTTTCACCCCTTGACCCGTATTAGTACTCGGACTTAGTCTCTGGCTCGATCTCGGACTTGATCTCGGATCCGACTTCGGATTTGGTCTCGAACTCGATCTTGGACTTGATCTTAGACCCGATCTCGGACCTGACCTCGGACTCGACCTCGGACTCGGTCTCGGACCTGATTTCGGATCTCGGACTCTGTCTCGAACTCGGTCTCGAACTCGGTCTCCGAGTCGGTCTCGGACTCGATTCTGGACTCTATCTCGAACTCGGTCTCCGAGTCGGTCTCGGACTCGATCTTAGACTTGGTCCCATCCGATGAACTCTTTATCATTTTGGTTATGCTTTCGGGGCTCTTTTAGCCTACAACACCTCGGCGAGTTAGTTCCTTACACTTATTTCGTAGTCAATTCAGTTGTATAATATTCCCCTTTCTGTTCCAGCTAATTTTCATTTTCCTCCCCTAACTCCTCATTGTCTTCATATGTAGGATGTTGGTTCTTTGTCTCAGGAACTTCCCTTACCTCTCAATTACAGTAATGCATGTGATCATGGGATGAGATTTTGATATATTGTCACCGTGGATCCTTAGAACCTTGGGGGATAAATAGGGATAAAATAGTTACTAAGGGCTCTCACATCAAGCAATTGCCCCTTTTCTAATTAGTTTAAGGGGAGAGAGATAAAGTGCACTACATGTGGTATAAGAGCAAATAGCATGAACTCTCATACATATTGGGCATCCATGTGTGAGACACAAAATCCCTAGGCCCCAAAGTGGAGCCAGAAGGGCGCCACATGGTAGTGACCGAAGCGAGAGCCAAACGAGCGTAACACGTTTGGACCAAAAGCTCCGACTTGAAAAGTCAAGAGTAGGAGTGGAACTCCCAACGAAGTGCTCGAGGAACGAGCACGAAGCGAGCAAAAGGCGAGGCTCCAAAAAGGGACCCAAAAGGACCAACACATGACACGTGGGAGTGTCCGAGATGGACCCGAGTTGGAGTCTGAAGTGGAGTCCGAGATGGACCCGAGTTGGAGTCCGAAGTGGAGTCCGAGATGGACCCGAGATGGAGTCCGAGATGGAGTCCGAAGTGGAGTCCGAGGTGGACCCGAGATAGACCCGAGTTGGAGTCCGAAGTGGAGTCCGAGATGGACCCGAGATGGAGTCCAAGATGGAGTCTGAGATGGAGTCCGAGGTGGACCCGAAATGGAGTCCGAGATGGACCCGAGATGGAGTCCAAGATGGAGTCCGAGATGGACCCGAGATGGACCCGAGATGGAGTCCGAGATGGAGTCCGAGATGGAGTCCGAAGTCGAGACCGAGACTGGGACCGAGACCGGGACCGAGACCGAGACCGAGATCGGGACCGAGACCGAGACCGAGGCCGAGGCCGAGACCGAGGCCGAGGCCGAGTCCGAGTCCGAATCCGAGTCCGAGTCCGAGTCCGAGTCCGAGTCCGGAGCCTGAGAGGGTGAAAGCCCAAAGCGTTCGTCTCCCAGACCCTGGGGGGTTTGGTGAGCTCCAAAAGTATAGTAGGGGGAGGACTGCAGTGGAGCCAGTTTGGCCAGGAAAGGCCAGTTTGGCCCAGGAAGGCCGGACCCAGTGTTGGGTGATGAGCTGTCCACTGGGAAGCCCAAGACTAGAGTGAACACGGACCGACAAGCGGGGTAGCTTGGTGAAGTGTTCAAGAGCCGGCTCTAGTTCCCCCGGGAGATCGACTGGCCGATGCTCCCAGTCCAAGTGTGGGTGGCACTACCTACTTGGATACCTGGTGTGGCTCAACGGAACCCGCTCTAAGCCCATGGCTAGAGCACCCAAGGGCAGAAGGCGAGGAGAGTACCCAGGTGGCTCGCGTAAGGCCACGGTGTTCCGAAATGTTGTCCCAAAGGCCCAGACTGTGGAAAGGAAGAGGAGCAGTCCTCTGGGGTAGTGACCAAGGACACAGTCACACAGTAAGGAAGTCCTAGAGGATAGTGGGACTTAGTGGTCGGGCCGGTGGGCCTCGATCCAGTGGCAGTGTTGGCGAACACAGCCAAGGACAGAAAGGGACTTGGTGGGGACCGGAACAGAGATATTGGGAAGGCTATTCCCCATGTCTGTAGGCATCCTAAGGATGTTAAGGAGTGGATCTGGGATGATCACTCATGGATGGATGACCCAGTCTTTGAGAGACGGGATTGGAATGTAGGTGGTGTTGGACCACCAGTGTGACCGAGGTAAATGGGCATGGCCTTAGCGTAACGGGCCGATATGTCGGTGGTACCTTGGGGTGTCGATCATGGGATCGGACACGTGGAGCACTTGGACCAAGTGCTAAGGTTGAGTGGCATGGATGCCATTCTCGGGGCTAGCAAGCCCCAAGTCCTGAGTTGGGCTTATGGAGGTTGTGAATGAGACTCCTCCAAGTGGTCGGAGGTGTGGTTAAGTGACTAAAGTAGAATGGAAAAATTAGTCGCTTACAACTTGGTATCGGAGCTGTTCCTTAGTCTGACTTTTATTGGTGCTCAAGTATATCACCACTAGTGTTGGCATCGGAAGGTCCGAGGAGTGGGCCTATCCTTGAGGAGTAGCAAGTCGGGAAGACATGGCTCTCCATTACAGTTCATGTGTGAACTTGTAGACGAGGTGGTGGATAGAAAAGGGCCAATAATGGAACGACTTTGGGATCTTGGGAACAATATATGGTTTTCCTCAAAGAGTTGAGGATGTGATCCAGATGAGCGTTTGACTTAGCAAACTGGCTAATGTAGTTGTGGTAAACAACTACAATTGGGATCACGGGAAAGATAAAGACTCCAAAGCAATAAAGGAGTCATAAGATTTTCTTCATATAGTTGAGGTTGGTGCTCATGAATGTGAGACCAGAAGTAATGACCGTGGGAGGTCAAATACGGAAGAGGACTCAAGTCCTTGAAAAGGTAGCCGGGGCTACCTCTAATAAATGCTGGAACAACCCCAAGAGTTGGGGGTGTATTAAGTGGATGAGTTGGTGTTCTCATCACATGGACAAGTAGTCCTAAGGGGCAAAGGTTGCCCCCAGAGAACAAAATCAAGTGTCGGAGTAACACTTGTGAAAATAGTCCTTTTGAGTAAGACAAGAATGCAAGAAGTGTATTCCAGTGAGCTAGTGCCTCACAAGTAGGACCTTACGGGTCTGTGGATTAACCAAGTCCAAAACTGCTGGATGACTCAAGTAGAGTCAACAGATGGTCCTAAAAGGACTGATGGAAGCATTTGGACTGAGGTGTGTTGTACCCCACAAAGGATGGGGGGGGATCATAGGATCCAAGGATGAGAACAGAGGGTATCTCATCGATGGCAAAATATGCCATGCTAAAGTTATGGGAAAGGTGTTCCCAGAAGAAAACAACTTTGACATAAAGTTGTGTGTGACCTTTATGGTGCAGTGCTAACGGATGGTTGGCATGAGAAAGAGCGGTGTTGGTCTTAGCAAAGACTTAGACACGAAGGGGAAATATCATAGAGGTAGGCTTGTGGAGCCGATGGTGTGGAGACACCAAATGTGCCAAGGTGTGATACCTTGAGGCTATGTTAGTGGGTTCATGAGAACCCTTTGCCAAAGGAATCCCAATGGAAATGGAAATAGCATAGCCTAAGCTGCAGAGCATGCAGTTGGAGTGTGGTGACCCAGATAATGATGGAGGTGCGAAAGCACCAAGCAATGAGTTGTAGGACTTGACAACTATGAGGCAACTAAGCAAGAGGTGCAAAATAACTGGTTAAACAGGTAAAAGGTAGCTACCCAAGACTTCTTAATAGCATAGGGAAGTTGGATATACCCTTACGGGGGATAAGTTGCTTGTGTTGCGATATAGTAAGTCAATGTCATAAAAGGAAATACTCATTGTCAAGAAAGCCATCATTGGGACACCCGAACACTCTAGAACACCAGAAGGTGGTGTTTGATGTCGCGAGGGCAATGGATAAAGCCCAAGGGACTAAGTCCCTAGCGAATGATGGATAGAAGGTGCTATCCAAATGTCCAAGGTTGCGGAGACAGGAGAGGACTGTCTACCCGAGTTGGACAAAGCCAAAAATGGAATTTTGGCAAGGCTAGTGATGGGCATGTAAAGGCCCATAAGCAACAATGTAATCCCAGTGTGTAGGATTATAAGGTGAGCATACCCGGATTGAGGAACCACTCCCTAGGCTATTGGGTAGGTTCATCCCTAAGAATACTTGCTAAAGCATGATAGAAGGTGCAAAGCTATCCTCCTGGTCTGGAGGAGAATGACCAAAGGAAAGGTGTGAAGCCAAAAAGCAAGAAGTAAGGGGATAGAACCGAACCGTAGGAATCAAAGGGCATAACCAAGGTTGGTTATGCCAGCTGGGAGTGGAGAATCAAGTGGGGGCTCGAGGGTGTTGCCGCTAGCAACCGTGATGCCATGGAGAGTCTAAAATATGGAATTGTCCATGTTAGACTATATGGCAACTATAAAGCTTGCGAAAGGGGAGGCCTTAGAAAAGCTGAGGGACAGAGTTCCTTCAAGGTTCCCAAAGACAATTCTAGGTAGCGTAGTACCTAGAAAGGCCAAGTGTAAATGGTTCATGGAACGTGCAAAATCAGAGTGGCGCAGCAGAAGCGTGGTCTTGAAGCTTGCCATGAGGCAAGGTTATCAAGGTTAGGGAAGTAGTTCCCGAGTGTTCAAAGAGAGGGCTTTGAACGAAAGTCGATGGTCAAGGACTTTCACGCTTATGTAGGAACCATGTTACAATGGTCGGAGGACTTGCCAAGTGAGATTGGCACGTCGGGGGAACAAAGACCCTAGTTGAAAGTGATAACTTCAAAAAGAGTGGGCCATGGGGCCGAGCATGGAGGAGTCCATGCATGATCACAGACATGTCAAGTGAGAGGACTTGGCAGTGTGGAGGAACTAGGTTCCTAAGCTGTGATCTGTAGCGCGCTTTAAAAATAAGTTGGTGCACCGGCGTGGGGAGTCACGCCAGGCATCTTGTGTGATGCCGTCCGTAGATGCATATACGGAGGTTGGGTTCGAGTCCCAACCCTCTAGTGCTTGGGTTTGAGTCCCAAATCACTAGGGCGTGGTGATGGTTTGGAATATGAGGACACTCATATTTCGGTGGTCATGGACTCTCAGTGGGGAGACTGGTTTGGGCACACCGCCAAGCGAGGGATGCCTCGGAGTCGTGATGCACGGTTAGATTGCTTAGTGTGAAAGCTCGGCATATCTAACTTGAACGCTTTGGTGCAAGTGGCACCAAGGACGTGGTGAGTGAGATGGGGACACCTAATCTCAGTTGCTATGGACGCTTGGCCGGAAGGGCTGGCTTGGGCGCACCGCCAAGTGTGGGGGATGCCCCCGGGGTCGTAGTTAACAAGTTAAAGGTCTGGAAGACCTAGTACCTATTGGCAAACCTGTTAAGGTGCCGAGGTGAGATCACTAGGTGATCTTGTGGCTAAATAAGGACAAGGTCCTTGTTTGGGTTAAGGAATAAGGTTCCTAGTTCAAAGTGTTGATTTGAACTATTGATGATGGTGTGGCTTGGTCAAGGTGACCAAGTGGGAAAAGCACCTTAGGGAAATGAGCTATGTCATCGCGATGGCATAGTGTGTCCAAGGAAAGTAGTCTCTAAAGAGACCCATGAGAGGGTCACAAAGTTGGGCCGAGGATAGAGCCCACAGCAGAAGATGCTAAAAGAGACTTACTAGGGGTGAACACCCTAGTCTTGGCAAAGCAGAGCCTTTGCTAAGGAATCAAAAGAATACCTCAAGGAGGGAGGTAGAGATTCGATGTTGCTCGGTGCAACAATCAACGGATAGGAGCAAAAGATGAGTGGCCAAGATAGGGCCGTGGAATCCCTGGGAAGGAATCCAAGTGACAAAGTTAGGCGAGGAACACTAATGTGTTGGACGCTAACAAATTGCGGGAAAGGAAGTGTGTTTCCAAGGATGGATTCCGAATTGCTCCGATTTGGCGAAAGTGGAAGCTCCAAGGGAGGGAGCGGTAAGGTAGCCAAATGATAGGGCCATGAACAGCCCTAGCACAAAGTATGATAACTGGAACTTTGGCACGAAATAGAAGAGAGGATGATGGTGCCCTCGAGTAGAGAACTTCCTAGGATGGGAAGTGGAGTTGCACAAAAGGTGCAAAGCAAGGTGTCAGAGACACCTAGGAAATTGACTCCAAGGAGTCAAAATTCAAAGTTCCAAAGTGCAGAGGTTATATCGATGGAAATTAAGACTACTCGAGAAGGAGTAGTGGGATTGACTTAGAGAAGGGTCTCTAAGAGGTTTAGCGAGAACTAAACCAATAAAAGGAGAGAACCATTACATGTGGTCCAATCAGTCTCTAAGTTGGAGAGACTACGCTCCTTAAAGGATGGACAAGGCATGGTGAGCCTTTGGTGTCAAACCATAGACAAAGATTGGCTAGGTGCCAAGGATGGAAAAGGTAACACGTGTGGGTGTTACTTTATGAAAGGGTTTACCGTTCGATGAGGACATCGAACTTAGTCTATGGGTGGTGGAGTTGTGAGACACAAAATCCCTAGGCCCCAAAGTGGAGCCGGAAAGGGTGCCACGTGGTAGTGGCTGAAGCGAGAGCCAAACGAGCGTAACACGTTTGGACCAAAAGCTCCGACTTGAAAAGTCAAGAGCGGGAGTGGAACTCCCAAAGAAGGGCTCGAGGAACGAGCACGAAGCGAGCAAAAAGCGAGGCTCCAGAAAGGGACCCAAAAGGACCAACACATGACACGGGGGAGTGTCCGAGATGGACTCGAGTTGGAGTCCGAAGTGGAGTCCGAGATGGACCCGAGTTGGAGTCCGAAGTGGAGTCCGAGATGGACCCGAGTTGAAGTCCGAAGTGGAGTCCGAGATGGACCCGAGATGGAGTCCGAGATGGAGTCCGAAGTGGAGTCCGAGGTGGACCCGAGATGGACCCGAGATGGAGTCCGAAGTGGAGTCTGAGGTGGACCCGAGATGGACCCGAGTTGGAGTCCGAGGTGGAGTCCGAGATGGACCCGAGATGGAGTCCGAGATGGAGTCCGAGATGGAGTCCGAGGTGGACCCGAGATGGACCCGAAATGGAGTCCGAGATGGAGTCCGAGATGGACCCGAGATGGAGTCCGAGATGGAGTCCGAGATGGAGTCCGAGATGGAGTCCGAAGTCGAGACCGAGACCGGGACCGAGACCGGGACCGAGACCGAGACCGAGACCGGGACCGAGACCGAGACTGAGGCCGAGACCGAGGCCGAGGCCGAGACCGAGACCGAGGCCGAGACCGAGTCCGAGTCTGAATCCGAGTCCGAGTCCGAGTCCGAGTCCGAGTCCGAGTCCGAGTCCGGAGCCTGAGAGGGTGAAAGCCCAAAGCGTTCGTCTCCCAGACCCTGGGGGGTTTGGTGAGCTCCAAAAGTATAGTAGGGGGAGGACTGCAGTGGAGCCAGTTTGGCCAGGAAAGGCCAGTTTGGCCCAGGAAGGCCAGACCCAGTGTTGGGTGATGAGCTGCCCACTGGGAAGTCCAAGACTAGAGTGAACACAGACCGACAAGCGGGGTAGCTTGGTGAAGTGTTCAAGAGCCGGCTCTAGTTCCCCCGGGAGATCGACTGGCCGATGCTCCCAGTCCAAGTGTGGGTGGCACTACCTACTTGGATACCTGGTGTGGCTCAACGGAACCCGCTCTAAGCCCATGGCTAGAGCACCCAAGGGCAGAAGGCGAGGAGAGTACCCAGGTGGCTCGCGTAAGGCCACGGTGTTCCGAAATGTCGTCCCAAAGGCCCAGACTGTGGAAAGGAAGAGGAGCAGTCCTCTGGGGTAGTGACCAAGGACACAGTCGTGTGGTGAGGAAGTCCCAGAGGACTGTGGGACTTAGTGGTCGGGCCTGTGGGTCTCGATCCAGTGGCAGTGTTGGCAAACACGGCCAGGGGCAGAAAGGGACTTAGTGGGGACTGACAGAGGGATATTGGGGAAGGCTATTCCCCTTGTCGGTGGGCATCCTAAGGATGCTAAGGAGTGGATCTGAGATGACCACTCACGGATGGTTTGCCTAGTCTTGGAGGGCCAAGACGGTGATGCAAGTGGTGTTGGACCACCAGTGTGACCAAGGTAAATGGGCATGGCCTTAGCGTAACGGGCCGGTACGTCGGTGATACCTTGGGGTGTCGATCATGGGATCGGACACGTGGAGCACTTGGACCAAGTGCTAAGGTTGAGTGGCATGGATGCCATTCTCGGGGCAAGCAAGCCCCAAGTCCTGAGTTGGGCTTATGGAGGTTGTGAATGAGACTCCTCCAAGTGGTCGGAGGTGTGGTTAAGTGACTAAAGTAGAATGGAAAAATTAGTCACTTACACCATGCGTATATCTTTCCTCTTATATGGAGTATTCACAGACAAAGGTATCTACTATGGGATTGTGGTACTTGGTTCAGTAGGGGTTGTTAGTCAATAGTCAATAAGGACATTGACATCTTTGAAAGGGGGGGTTGTTATATAGAACTGCGGTACTTGGCTCAGTAGGGGTTGTTAGTCAATAGTTAATAAGAACATTAACATCTCTAAAAGGGGGGTGAGTGTAGCGCATGTGATTAAATTTGAAATTGTTAGACATCCATGCATACGTCCTTCCTTTAGTCAATAGTCAATAACAACATTGACATCTTTGAAAGGGGGGTGAGTGTAGCACATATGATTAAATTTGAAATCATACGTATTATACATCCATGCATACATCCTTCCTCTAGTCAATAGTCAATAAGGACATTGACATCTCTAAAAGGGGGGTGAGTGTAGCGCATATGATTAAAATTTGAAATCATACATATTGGGCATCCATACATATGTTCTTCCTTTTATATGAAGTATTCACGGACGAAAGTATCCACTATGGTATTGTGGTACTTGGCTCAGTAGAGGTTATACGTATTGGGCATCCATGCATATGTCTTTCTTATTATGTGAAGTATCCACGGACGAAAGTATCCACTATGGGACTACGGTACTTGGCTCAATAGGGTTGTTAGTCAATAATTAATAAGGACATTGACATCTCTGAAAAGGGGGTCAGTGGCGCATGTGATTAAATTTGAAATCGTACGTATTGGACATTCATGCATATGTCTTTCCTTTAGTCAATAGTCAATAAGGACATTGACATATCTGAAAATAGGGTGAGTGTAGCGCATGTGATTAAATTTGAAATCGTACATATTGGGCATCTATGCGTCTGTCCTTCCTCTTATATGGAGTATCCACGGATGAAAATATCCACTATGGGACTACAATACTTGGCTCAATAGGGGTTGTTAGTCAATAGTCAATAAAGACATTGACATCTCTGAAAAGGGGGTGAGTGTAGCGCATATGATCATGGGATGACATTTGGATATATTGTCACCATGGATCCTTGGAAACTTAGGGGATAAATAGGGATAAAATAGCCACTAAGGGCTCTTTCATCAAGCAATTGCCCATTTTCCAATTGGCTTAAGGGGGAAAAAAAAAAAAAGAGAAGAAAAAAGGAAAATCTTTTGCAACAGGGAATACATTCTATAGCCATTAATATCCTCTTTTGGAAGATCTTCATCACTTTCCTTTTGCATAGAGATAAAAATTTATATCATTTGCTTTCATTTTCCTCTAGTTTCAAGATTGAATTATTTTTGAGTTTACCTATAGTGGATATTCCTAGATATGCTAGCATATTTAACTTAGGGAAAGAGCATATTCATTAGAGTTAAAAATAGGTCAACAAGATAAGAGTAAGAAATATAAAGAAAAAACCAAGTTTAAACCAAGTTTCCTTAGCAACGAACAAAATAAACCAAGAAAAAAGTCTTATCTATTGCTATTATGGTTAACTTCTTATCAAGTTCATGAAACTATATAAACAAGAATATAAAGAGCCAAAGAGAAGAACTTATAAGCTCATTGATCATGGTACTAGTGGTAAGGAGGCCAAGCTCAATTCCAATCACTAGATTGTCATTATTTTGTAACAACATTTGAGAACTATGCTGTGAGACACAACATCCCTAGGCCCCAAAGTGGAGCCAGAAGGGTGCCACGTGGTAGTGGCCAAAGGAAAAGCCAAACGAGTGTAACACGTTTGGACTAAAAGCTCTGATTTGAAAGGTCGAGAGCAAGAGTGGAACTCCTAACGAAGTGCTCAAGGAACAAGTAAGCAGCAAGTAATAAGTGAGTCTCTAGAAAAAGGACACAAGAGGACCAACACATGACATGTGGTGAAGTCCAAGATGAATATGAGATGGACCCAAGATGGAGTCCGAGATAGAGTCCGAGATGGAGTCCGAGATGAACTTGAGATGGAGTCCGAGATGGACCCAAGATGGACCCAAGATGGAGTCCAAGATGGACCCGAGATGGACCCGAGATAGAGTCTAAGATGGAGTTCGAGATGGAGTCTAAGATGGAGTCTAAGAAGGACCCGAGATGAAGTCCAAGATGGAGTCCGAGATAGACCCAAGATGGGGTCTAAGATGGAGTCCAAAATGGACCCGGAATGGAGTTTGAGATGGACCCGAGATGGAGTCTAAGATGAACCCGAGAACAGATGGAGTCTGAGATGGAATCGAGACCAAGACCAAGACCGAGACCGAGTCCGAGACTAATCCGAATACTAATACAGGCAGTTGGGTGAAAGCCCAAAGCGATCATCCCCTATGGGGGGGGGGGGGGGGGGTGCTCCCCGGGGTTCCCAAAAAATAATAGGGAGAGTGTGGGGGTTGGAGCCTAGTGGAGCCAGTTTTGCCAGGAGAAGCCAATTTGGCCCAGGAAGGCTGTACCCAAGTGTTGGGTGATGAGCTGACCACTGGGAAATCCAAGACTAGAGTGAATACAAACCGACAAGTGGGGTATCTTGGTGAAATGTTCAAGAGCCGGCTTTAGTTCCCCCGGGAGATCAAATGGTCGATGCTCCCAGTCCAAGTGTGGGTGGCATTACGTATTTGGATACCTGGTATGGCTCAGCGGAACCTCGCTCTAAGCCCATGGCTAGAGCACCCAAAGGCAGAAAGTGTGGAGAGTACCCACGAGGCCTGCGTAGAGCCACGGTGTTCCGAAATGTTGTCCCAAAGTCCCAGACCATAGAAAGTAAGAGGAGTATGTAAGTGACTAAATTTTCCATTTTACTTTAGTCATTTAGCCACACCTTTGACCACTTGAAGGAGTCTCACTCACCACCTCCATAAGTCCTATTCCAAACTTAGGGCTTGCTATCCCTGAGAATGGCATCCATGCCACTCAACCTTTGCACTTGGTCCAAGTGCTCCATGTGTCCGATCCTATGATCGGCACCCCAAGGTACCACCGACATATCAGCCTATTACATTAGGCCATGCTCATTCACCTTGGTCATATTGGTGGTCCAACACCACCTGCTTTGCAATCCTATTTCTCCAAGACTGGGCCATCCGTCCATGAATGGTCATCCCAAATCCACTCCTTAGCATACTTAGGATGCCCGCAGACATGGAGAATAGCCTTCCCCAATATCTCCTTTTCGGTCCTCACTAAATCCCTTTCTATCCATGGCTGTGTTCACCAACACTGCCACTAGATCAAGGCCCACAAGCCCGACCACTAAGTCCCACAGTCCTTTAGGACTTCCTCACCGTGTGACCATGTCCTTGGTCACCACACCAGAGGGCTACTCCTCTTCCTTTCCATAGTCTGGGACTTTGGAACAACATTTTGGAACACCGTGGCCTCATGGGTACTTTCCCTGCCTTCTGCCTTTGGGTGCTCTAGCCATGGGTTTAGAGCGAGGTTCCATTGAGCCACACTAGGTATCCAAGTAGGTAGTGCCACCCACACTTGGACTAAGAGCATTGGCCAGTCGATCTTCCGAGGGAACTAGAGCCGGCTCTTGAACACTTCACCAAGCTACCCCGCTTGTCAATCTATATTCACTTTAGCCTTGGACTTCTAGTGGTTATCCCATCACCCAACACTTGGGAACAGCCTTCTTGGGCCAAACTGGCCTTTCCTAGCCAAACTGGCTCCATTGCAATCCTCCCCCTCATTATACTTTTGGAGCTCACTAAACCCCCCAGGGTCTGGGAGATGAACGCTTTGGACTTTCACCCTCTCAGACTTGAATTCGGACTCAGACTTGGACTCGGACTTGGACTCAGCCTTGGGCTCGGTCTCAGCCTTGGCCTTGGTCTCGGTCTAGGTCCCGGTCTCAATCTCGGTCTTGGTCCCAGTCTCGGTCTCGGTCTTGACTTCGGACTCCATCTTGGGTCCTTCTCGGACTCCATTTCGAACTCCATCTTGGGTCCATCTCAAACTCCATCTCGGGTCCATCTCGGACTCCATCTCGGGTCCATCTCGGATTCCATCTCGGACTCCATCTCGAACTCCATCTCGGGTCCATCTCAGGTCCATCTCGGACTCCATCTCGGACTCCATCTCAGGTCCATCTCGTGTCCCTTTTCTAGAGACTCACTTATTGCTTGCTCTGTGCTTGTTCCTTGAGCCCTTCGTTGGGAGTTTCACTCCTGCTCTCGACCTTTCAAGTTGGAGCTTTTAATCCAAACGTGTTATGCTCATTTGGTTTTCACTTTAACCACTACCATATGGCACCCTTCCAGCTCCACTTTGGGGCCTAGGGATTTTGTGTCTCACAACTCCACCACCCATAGATGAAGTTCAATGTCCTACAGTCCTCCCCCTCACTATACTTTTGGAGCTCACCAAACCCCCTAGGGTCTGGGAGACGAACGCTTTGGGCTTTCACCCTCTCAGACTCGGACTCGGACTCAGACTCAAGCTTGGGCTTAGTCTCGGCCTTGGCCTTGGTCTCAGTCTTGGTCTCAGTTCCGGTGTCGGTCCCGGTCTCAACTTCGGACTCCATCTCAGGTCCTTCTCGGACTCCATCTCGAGTCCATCTTGGACTCCATCTCGGACTCCATCTCAAATCCATCTCGGACTCCATCTCGGACTCCATCTCAAATCCATCTCGGACTCCATCTCGGAGTCCATGTTGGATCCATCTCGGAGTCCATCTTGGGTTCATCTCGGACTCCATCTCGGGTCCATCTCATATCCATCTCGTGTCCTTTTTCTAGAGACTCACTTATTGCTTGCTCCGTGCTTGTTCCTTGAGCCCTTCGTTGGGAGTTCCACTCCCGCTCTCGACCTTTTAAGTTGGAGCTTTTAGTCCAAACGTGTTACGCTTGTTTAGTTTTCGCTTTGGCCACTACCACATGGCACCCTTTTAGCTCCACTTTGGGGCCTAGGGATTTTGTGTCTCACAACTCCACCACCCATAGACAAAGTTCAATGTCCTCATTGAATAGTAAACTATTTTATAAAGTAATACCAACTTGTATTACCCTTTCCATCCTTAGCTTCTCGCCAATATTTGTCAATGGTTTGATACCAAAGGCTCACCATGCCTTTCCCATCCTCTAAGGAGCATAGTCTTCCCAACTTAGAGACTCATTCGACCACTTGTGGTGATTCTCTCATTTTATTGATTTAGTTCTCACTAAACCTATTAAAGACATCTTCTCTATCTCAATCCTATTACTCATTCTCGAGTAGTCTTAATTTCCATCAATATAACCTTTGCACTTTGGAACTTTTAATTCTGACTTCTCGAAGTCAATTTTCTGGGTGTCTATAACACCTTGCATTGCACATATGGTGCAACTCCACTTCCCCATCCTAGAAAGTTCTCTACTTGAGGGCACCATCATCCTCTCTTTGATTTCGTACTACCTTTAGCACTAAGTTCCAGTTATCATAATTTGTACTAAGGCTGTTCACGGCCCTATCATTTGGCTACCTTACCACTCTCACCCTTGGATCTTCCACCTTTGCCAAATTGGAGTAGTTAGGAATCCATTCTTGGAAACATATTGCCTTTCCCACAATCCATTAGCACCCAACACATTAGTATTCTTGGCCTAATTTTGCCATTTGGATTCTTTCCCATGATTCCCATGGCCTTTTTCTTAACCACTAGTCTTTTGCTCCTATCCTTGATTGTTGCACCTAACAACATAGGATCACTACTTCCATTTTCGAGGTATCTTTTCGGTTCTATACAAACACTTTGTTTTGCCAAGTCCAGAGGGTGTTCACCCCTAATATGTCTTTTTAGTATTTTCTACTGTGGGCTTTATCCACGGCCCAACTTTGTGACCCTCCTATGGGTCTCCTATAGAGACTACTTTTTTCAGACTTATTATGCTATCGCTTTGACACAACTCATTTCCCTTAGGTGTTCTTCTCACTTAGTCCCTTTGCCCAAACCACACCATCATCAATAGTTCAAATCAATGCTTTGAATTAGGAACTTTATTTCCTAACCCCACAAGGACGTTATCCTTGTTTTAGCCATAAGATCACTTAGTGATCCAACCTTGGCATCTTAACAGGTTTGCCAATAGGCATTAAGTCTTCTAGACTTTTAAGTTGTTCACCATGACCCCGGAAGCATCCCCCACACTTGGTGGTGCACCCAAGCCAGCCCTTCCAGCCAATGGTCCATAGCAACTGAGACTGGGTGTCCCCATCTCATTCACCACATCCTTGGTGCCACTTGCACCAAAGTGTTCAAGTTAGATATGCCGAGTTTTCACATTAATCAATCTAACCGTGTATCACGACTTCGGAGCATTCCCCACTTGGTAGTGTGCCCAAGCTAGTCTCCTTACTAAGAGTCCATGACCACCGAAAAATAAGTGTCCTCATATTCCAAACCATCACCACGCCTTAGTGATTTGGGACTCGAACCCAAGCACTAGAGGGTCGGGACTCGAACCCAACCTCCGTATATGCATTTACGGACGGCATCACCCAAGATGCCTGGTGCAATTCCTCACGCCGATGCACCAACTTAGACTTAAAACGCGCTACAAATCACAGCTTAGGAACCTAGTTCCTCTGCATTGCCAAGTCCTCTCACTTGACATGTCTATGATCATGCATGGACTTCTCCATGCTTGGCCCCATAGGCCACCCTTTTTTAAGTTAGCACCTTCAACTATGCCAATCTCACTTAGCAAGTCATCCGGCCACCGTAACATAGTTCATGCATAAGCGTGAAAGTCCTTAACCATTGACTTTCGTTCAAAGCTTTCTCTTTGAACACTCGGGAACTACTTCCCCAACCTTAATAGCCTCACCTCATGCCAAGTTTTAAGACCATGCTTATACTGCACCACTTTGATTTTGCATTCTATGAACCATTTACACTTGGCTTTCTAGGTATCAAGCTACTTAGAATTGTCTTTGGGAACCTTTTGAAGGAACTTTGTCCTTTAGCTTGCTAAGGCCTCTCCTTTCACCTAACATGGTCTAACATAGACAATTCCATGCTTTAGACTCTCTATGGCATCATAGTCGCTAGTGACAACATGCTTGAGCACCCACTTGATTCTCCACTCCCAACTTACATAACCACCTTTGGTTATGCCCTTCGATTCCTATAGTTCGGGTCTATCCTTTTCTACTTGCCTTTTGGCCTCATACATTTCCTTCGGTCATTCTCATCCATACTAGGAAAATAGCTTTGCACTTTCTACCATGCTTTGGCAAGTATTCATAGGGATGAACCTACCCGACAGCCTAGGGAGTGGTTCCTCAATCCGGGTTTGCTCACCTTGTAATCCCACACATTGGGGTCATTGTTGCTACTTATGGGCCTTTATATGCCCATCACTAGCCTTGCCAAAATCTCTTTTTGGCTTTGTTCAATTTGGGTAGATAGACTTCTCCTGTCTCCGCAACCTTGGACATTTGGATAGCACCTCCTATCCATCATTTGCTAAGGACTTTATCCCTTGGGCATTATCCATTGCCCCAAACACCACCTCCTGGTGTTCTAGAGTGCTTGGGTGTCCCAATGATAGCCTCTTTGGCAATGAGCATTCCCTTTACGACATTGACTTATTATCTCGCAACATAAGCAATTTATCCCTCATAAGGGTATATCTAACTTCTTTATGCCAATAAGAAGTCTTAGGTAGTCACCTTCTACTAGTTTAACCAATTATTTTGCACCTTTTGCTTAGTTGTTTCATAGTTGTCAAGTCCTACAATTCATTGCTAGTGCTTCCACACTTCCATCATTATCTGGATCACCACACTCTAACCACATGCCTTCCAGCTTAAGCTATGCAATTCCCATTTCCATTGGGATTCCTTTGGAAGGGGTTCTTATAAACCCGTTAACTTGACCTCAAGGCAATACACCTTGGCACATTTAGTGTCTCTACACCATCGGCTCCACAAGCCTACTTTTATGACACCTTTTACTTGTGTCTAGGTCTTTTGCCAAGATCAATACAGCTGTCTCTTATGCCAACTATCCATTAGCACTGCACCATAGAGTTCATGCACAACTTTGTGCCAAAGTTATGTTCTTCTGGGAAACTCTTTCCCACAACTTTAGCATAGCACATTCTGCCACCAACGAAATACCCACTATTTCCATACTTGGATCTTAAGATCCTCCCTATCCTTTGTGGGGCACTATACATCTCAGTCCAAATGCTTCTATCAATCCCTTGGGATTATTTCTTGACTCGATTGGAGTTATCCAGCTTTTTGGACTTTGCTAATTCGACGACCTATCTTGAGGTGCTAGCACACTGGAATACAACTCCTTGTATTTATGTCCTACTCACAAGGACCATCTTTGCAAGTGTTACTCTAACACTTGATTTTGTTCTCTAGCAGCAACCTTTGCCCCTTATAACTATCTGTCCTTGTGATGAGAATACCAACTCATCCTCCGAGCACACCCCCAACTCCTTGGGTTTGTTCTAGCATTTATTAAAAGTAGCCCCGGCTACCATTTCAAGGACTTGTGTCCTCTTCCGTATTTGACCTCCCACAGTCATCAATTCTGATCTCAAATTTATGAGCACCAACCTCCACTATATGAGGGTAATCTTGTGACTCCTTTATTGTTTTGGAGTCTGCATCTTTCCCGTGATCCCAACTATAGTTTTTTACCACAATTACATTAGCCCGTTTGCTGTGTCAAACGCTCATCTGGATCACATCCTCAACTCTTTGAGGAAACCTTTTGTAAGCCACAAATTTTTCCTTTCCAATTTGCCAACTTACCTCATCTATCCATCCAACACTGCCTTGGCTTTTGCTAAGTTCCCTTGCCAAAGTTCCTGCCTATGGTACCAGCTCCTACTTGGTCCTATTTAGTTTTAGCTACTCACTACACGAGCAACGGAGTGTTAGCCATCCATCCACGGATTCCTAAATCTCTTCCAATCCCCCTCCCTGGGTTAAACTGGACTTAAGGTTCAGCTACACTCCCCGCAGGCACAAGCAGCCAAACACACCAACCCATCAGGTTCCTAACATCCCTTGGTACCACAAGACTTGATCATAAATCCCAAGTCTTGGGTGCAACACTTGCTTTGGGATGCTGGGGCAAAACACCGTGGCCCACTTCCATCCTGAAGGAAAGGCTTAAGCCCCTAGGAAGGGCGAGGACTAATGAGCCACAAGGTACTCAAGTGGGGCACCACTTCACATGAGCCAGGAACACCGCAATCGGTTTCCGTTTCAGGAGTGGGAGCTACTCTTGAGCACTTCCTGGGGTGGCCCCTCCGGCACCACCCAAGTCCATGCTCATTCCCACCCAAGGCCCCTCGACCCCAGTTTCAACCTCAAGTCAGTTTGGAAGCACCACTGGAGAGTTCCTTCAAGACTAATTCGTAGACATCACTATCCCTACTATACTTTTGGAACCCCCCGCCCCCCCGGGAGACACACACTTTGGGCTTTCACCCCTTCACCTGTATTAGTATTCGGACTCGGTCTCGGACCCGATTTCGGACTTGATGTCGGACCCGACTTTGGACTCAGTCTCGGACTCGGTCTTGGACTCGATCTCAGACCCGATCTCGGACTCGACTTTGGACTTGACCTCGGACTTGGTCTCAGACCCGATTCGGATCTCGGACTCTGTCTCGAACTCGGTCTCAAACTCGGTCTCAAACTCGGTCTCCGATTCAGCCTCGGACTTGATTCCGGACTCTATCTCGAACTTGGTCTCAGAGTCGGTCTTGGACTCAATCTTAGACTCGGTCCCATCTGATAAACTCTTTGTCATTTCGGTCATGTTTTCGGGGATCCTTTAGCCTATGTAGCACATGTGGTTTTGACCCTTTATCCTATGGTGATTTACCATAGGATAACACCACGAAGCGGAACCTAAACCCTCTTTGTGCCACGTGACAGATGCCACGTGTCACATACCACGTGTCCATGCCACGTGTCCATAGGAACCCGAGGTTCAGGGCCTTGGGCCACTGAACGAAGGAACGGTGCCAAACTTGCAAGCGTGACGCCAAGGAGTGATGGAACCGGACCACGGAGCAACTCCCGAGCATACAGCCCAAGAAGCGAAGGGACAGGGGCCCGGAGCGACTTGGAACAGTCTTAGAGCAACCAGCATCCCAATGCTAGGACCAGCACGCAAAACGGAGCCAAACGGAGTCTGGCGCTATTTCGGCATACCGGTGGCCTAACGCGAGGACATGGGTACTCCACCAGCTAGCATGGAATGGAACTTGGGCTTAGACCCAAGCCGGACGCAGAACAAGGACAAGCACGCAAGCGGGAGCTAAACTATACCTCAGGTTGGTCGGCCATGCCCGACCTACCCACTATCCCTACTATACATTTGGAACCCCCCACAGCCCCCCCCCCCTTGAGGAACACACGCTTTGGGCTTTCATCCCAAGCCTCCCTTAGTATTAGAAGTTAGTCTCTGGGACAAGCTCGAAACTTACTAAATATGGAATGTCCTTAGATTGCGAATTTGGACACAAGACGAACACCATTGTGTTCAGACCGATCTCTACAATCCGTAGATATGCCAAATGAGCAAATCTGGACACTTTCCATAAATAGCATTTAGGACAAATTGAGACTAACACAAAGGGCATGATAGCGAGGGTGTTTGGCAGACACGGTAAGCTATCATCCAGCGATATTGAGGGACCAATCTCAATACGCGAGGGTTCTTGTCAAGCCAGTGCAAGACAGAGCAAAAGAGAACTAAAAAGCCGGGCCAAGTATGCTTGGCCAAATAGACACTTAGGAATTCCGTCCTTATGCTCATCCGGCCAAGTACAGATGCTAAGTCCAGTTTACTAACACTTGAACAAAAGAGGCCAATAAAGGGTCCAGCAATACCGACCTCCTGCCATCGTGGCAGTAAAGTAAGAGTGTCCATAAGGACTGGTCGACAGGTAACTTTCGATACCCAAAGTCACATTCGCGACACTCTCCCCCCCTTGGGAAGATCGACGTCCTCGTCGATGCATACTCCAGTCTAGAATACCGCCAAGGAAACAACTCTATAAAAAGTTCATGGTACTCACACTATGTGAGAAATGCACCAACTTAAATGAGTTAGGGGGAACCTCTTTGTTTAACGCGGATGCGCTACCAGCTCAGACACCTTCCGGCTGTCGCCGACAAGGAAATGACCAACGGTGTCAGCCACCCCTGCTGCTCTGGGAGTCACCTAGCTTACAAAAGTGTGATATGCCCTACCCGCAAGGACATAGAGAGAGAAGCCAGAGGCCCCAACCCTCCTAAGCAAAGAAACCAAACCCGTCGGTAAGGTTTAGATAGACTACTGTAAACAGGCAGTTAGAGTTGTTTACACAGTCACGCCCTTTCAACGGAATAAAGAACATCGACAGAGAGGCGGGTTATGTGACCAGTCGACAGTAGCTACCCCATGACTAGAGATTTCAACATGCACACGAAGTGCCGAAGCCAGTCTGCCTATACTGGCCCAAATTCAAAGATCAATAGATGGAAAATATCAAAGTCATAGACAATGATATCTTAGAGTCGGAATTATCAGTGAATAAATCTTATTTTAGAACACAAAAGTATTCCAAGTAAGTTATCATCCGATAAACTAGTATTATAGTAGAGAGGAACCACCAAGATCATCATAAGTGGTAAACATAGGAATCACCATCCAACAAAATTCAATAGCAAGTATATCATCAAGTAAACTCAATGATGAAACTGAACTACCGAAAATGGCAGATAGCATGCCAAACAACTCACAAAACACAACTCAAAGAACACAAAGTATTATTGACTAACAAGCACAATGCTCGCGAATGTATCACCCAAAGGAAATAACATCCTAATCTATGAGAACTAACTCGAGCAATAATCAACAGAACAAAATGAATGTTGCAAAGCAAACAAACGCTTGTTCATATTAACCATTACACTAGTCAATCTGAATAGATCCCAGCCAACAACACTAAGGAACTCAAGTTGCCTAAGCAAGTGTTAGCAACATCCTATTGATGTCTCAAACCCAAAAGACCAATCCAGAGCAAACCACAAAGAACATGTGGTATTGCGAAAAGCCAAAAGCTATTAAAGAGAACAACTAACCATCATGAAAGATCATCAATCATTCCATCAATAAAGAGATGCATAATCATCGTCTAAGAAGGAATCCACCATCCCGAAGAACGGCAAACCATTCTATACCAACAATAATCAAGCAAAACTTTTTGACATGGATAATCAATTATCCTAGATGATAGTCAATCATCACCAATGATTGCTAGATGCAAATACTAACTTCAACATCAAAGCTAAAGAGCCAAAAATGCCTTCCCCCAACAACTTCTAACAAATGGAACAATGAGCATAAAACTCAAAGAACCAAAGCTTGAAGAAGCCTATAGCCAAGTCTTGCCTAATAATGATCACAAGTCTCATAAAAGCTAACTTTAATGTGAAAGAAGAAATCGTGATGCAACTCACAATATCTTCCTCAACACATCCATAAGCCAAACTTCATAATGCTAAAGCTAATGAAGAGCATGTCTGCATCAATCCAAAAGCTAAGCACAATAGAGCTATGCCCAATAAGTGATCACTAAACGATCCTCCATGAATCTATCTACAGCAAGACGTAACTCACCTCATAACAAGCATAAGAAAAATCATCAATGATCGATATATCCCAACTGAAATCCAATAAGGACTCAAATAGTTTAATATCGAACACTAATTCTTCCTCTCAGGAAGTTAGCATAGTTCACGACTAAATCACTTTTCAAGGAAAAGCTAAAGCTCAACCCCTACTAAACAATCTCGTCTAGAACACAACTAACTCAACTTGCCACTCAGTTCATTTGAACATCAACACAGTTGCTAACTAGCAATTGTACAAATGCCAACAACATAAAGCTACAACCAAACCATCAACACTATCTCCATCGAGACTAATGAAACTCAATATTAATCCTATGGAGAGATATCTCATTTCATTTTACCTCAATATCAACAATGTCAATGACAAGGCATCACTTCAATGCCATCAACACCAGAACAAAACTAGAAGAAAGCAAGAGTGAATCACCACCCAAAACTTCCTAGCAACCAAGCTAACCAAAGTCGAAGATACTTAATTAGTATCCGAGACCAATCCTTTAGCAATACTCAATTTCAGATAACACATCATCAAGGAGTGAATCACCACATCCAAGACTCAATGAAATCCAACACTATAGACCAAACGTAGCCAAATGATATCGACAAAGGAATTGACATGCCAACATGGAAAACCCATGTATGTCTAATGACACGATCCTCCGCAACACCATCCAGTAAAGTAAGCTCATCACAGCTAAATCATCATCAAGCAAAGCAAGTGTCAACAGTCCTCGACTAAGTCTACAAGTAATCACTAGTTGCAAAGCAACTAACAATCACTCCTCAACTTGCCTTCACAAGACCCAAACACCAACTCTTGTTATCAAGTTATATACTTGCCCAATATGAACGTGATACCCCAGGTACGAGATAAAAGTTCATAGACAAGCACAAACTAAATGACCACTCAAATCCAATTCAACCGCAATAAGCTCACTAGAACATTTAGCCAATAGCTCTGAGCATGCCTTGAAGAGGCTAGCTATGTGATCAACACTCAGTCGAAACTAAAGTGAAGACCATGAGATGGACTCATATCGGTACACAACCTCCTCATAGACAAAGCTATAGTACAAGTACTAACATCTCAACCTCAAACAACTAAGTTGGACATCACCATCCTCAGCCAAGGCGCAGGGCTACCAAGACCAAGTCAAGATTAGTGAGAGCTCACTACTCTCATAGAGTTTAACGTAATGCAAGGTGCAACCTACCACCAAGCATAACGCTACAAAAGAAAGGTACAAGGGTCACCTTTCTTAGAAAAGCGCAACAACCACTTTTCTACACCAACTCCAGACTCTATCCAACTCAATTGTTTTAGCCCCAAAAGTTAGCATCCCTTTCGGGTCGCATCATACAAACTACCTACTAAGATCTAAGCCAACCGAAATCAACTCCAACCCCTTCACTAGTTTGTACTGGCTTTCGAAAATGGAATGGTTTCCGGACAAAATGATCAATAGATCAGCCATTGGAAAAGTCTAAGAAAATTTGTGGAAAATTTCCATCCTAGAGAAAGAATAACTCTCAGTCTAGGAATGCAAACTTTCAAGACTCAACCAACTTCTTCCTACCAACAACTTCACATAGGTTCACCTCAACACAAATTCTCATGACCCATAGTATGCTTAAGCCTCGAACATCTCTACCCATCTAACCGATATCCAACACCGACATCCGCAAAGTGCAAAATGAACATCCAAGGCTTGATCACGAAGACCACATCTTCGGATATCCATATTGCACTAACACTTTTCTTCAACCACCTTCAAGATCCAATGTGAAGCCAAAACACTAACAAGAAAAATGACATGGAAAATCAAGCTCTAAGGAAACTTCCTCATCACTTGAAATAACAATGCCACCTCCACTAACACAAGTGCTAGTGATGTCAATGCCCCAACTATACATCTTCTCCATTCAACAATCTACTCTAAGTGCTAACGGATCAACCAACAAGCCATAGCAAATGACTGCTATAACCCTTTTCCAACATCTTAATGGGTGAACTCTAGTAAACAAGGTACCTACTTAAGCTTAGCATAATGAACCACCATCGAGAATCCAGTCAAAGTTACTACAATGCTACTTCGTGCAAGTAGACTAGCTTCTCCATCAACCACTTTGGGGTTGATCATCGTTTAACCAAGCAACTTCGTAAACACATTGCTCATTATCACATGGATATGATATAGAAATCACAATGACTTGATCATTGATTGAGCAACACCACGAGCAATGCCAATGTCATTACTTCAAAGGTTTATGTGAGTATCAAGTGCCAACTCAATTCGACAAAATGCAACATAAATGCCACACTCCACCAATAGAGATTTACAACACCCAACATCGCTAACTTTTGTTCACAACACGAACAAGCTCATGCCACTCTCTTTCCGACCAAACTCAACACTAATCCAACACCAAGCTACTCAAGGAGCAATAGCAAGGTTCCCCGGAAAAGAATTGAGCATTGCAACCCCAGTCTTCCATAGCAAGCCTAGACAAAATGGTATAACGTTTCACCGCTATCCATCCCACAACTCACCATTGTAAGACCACCATCTCCAACATGCATCAAGATAGGGACTCTTGATTGCATGATGTGAACCCAAGCAATGAGTTAACACCTCGTTGTAGATCATCTCTCCAAGAAGAGAAAATAATTTACGTATTTGATCCTTCGTCCCTGACGACTCTCTTTCCGGCCTCATCTTGACTAAACCTCAAGCTTGCTTTCGCACTGCCTTCAGTTCAATCCAAGAAAAGTTTATAAGAGAGCACGGCAATGATTACTTGAACCAATAAATTAATCCCTACAGTCTTGATTGATCCAATTATAATCATGCCTAGGAAGGATCCACTAGTGCCGTGCTAAACAGCTACGGACCAGCCTATTTGCCACTCATAACAAACCTAGGGAAAGTTTATTTGCACCTATGGTACATGGAACAACTCATGGAACCACCGATAGGCTATCATTAATCCTGCCAACTCAAAGTGCAATCTTGAGTTGCTAATGTGCCTCACTCATGAGCCCAAGCGCAAACTCGTGCTACTGGAACAACTCAATCCTTCTTATGAGCCCAAGAGCAAGCTCATATAATACGATACAAAACGGTAACCAAAACCTATCCCAAGGAACCAATGTGAAATCTTTGCACCAAAACGTGTACCCACTCGGATCATCGTTTTCATCTCTGCGTATGCAACGAGACTAGTTGCCCAATCTCATTGGATAGTTCTCGCCGAGACTCATCCTCTGATACCAAATGTAGCGCACGTGGTTTTGACCCTTTATCCTATGGTGATTTACCATAGGATAACACCACGAAGCGGAACCTAAACCCTCTTTGTGCCACGTGACAGATGCCATGTGTCACATACCACGTGTCCATGCCACGTGTCCATAGGAACCCGAGGTTCAGGGCCTTGGGCCACTGAACGAAGGAACGGTGCCAAACTCGCAAGCGTGACGCCAAGGAGTGATGGAACCGGACCACGGAGCAACTCCCGAGCATACAGCCCAAGGAGCGAAGGGACATGGGCCCGGAGCGACTTGGAACAGTCCTAGAGCAACCAGCATCCCAATACCAGGACCAGCACGCAAAACGGAGCCAAACGGAGTCTCGCGCTATTTCGGCATACCGGTGGCCTAACGCGAGGACATGGGTACTCCACCAGCTAGCATGGAATGGAACTTGGGCTTAGACCCAAGCCGGACGCAGAACAAGGACAAGCACGCAAGCGGGAGCTAAACTATACCTCAGGTTGGTCGGCCATGCCCGACCTACCCACTATCCCTACTATACATTTGGAACCCCCCACAGCCCCCCCCCCCTTGAGGAACACACGCTTTGGGCTTTCATCCCAAGCCTCCCTTAGTATTAGAAGTTAGTCTCTGGGACAAGCTCGAAACTTACTAAATATGGAATGTCCTTAGATTGCGAATTTGGACACAAGACGAACACCATTGTGTTCAGACCGATCTCTACAATCCGTAGATATGCCAAATGAGCAAATCTGGACACTTTCCATAAATAGCATTTAGGACAAATTGAGACTAACACAAAGGGCATGATAGCGAGGGTGTTTGGCAGACACGGTAAGCTATCATCCAGCGATATTGAGGGACCAATCTCAATACGCGAGGGTTCTTGTCAAGCCAGTGCAAGACAGAGCAAAAGAGAACTAAAAAGCCGGGCCAAGTATGCTTGGCCAAATAGACACTTAGGAATTCCGTCCTTATGCTCATCCGGCCAAGTACAGATGCTAAGTCCAGTTTACTAACACTTGAACAAAAGAGGCCAATAAAGGGTCCAGCAATACCGACCTCCTGCCATCGTGGCAGTAAAGTAAGAGTGTCCATAAGGACTGGTCGACAGGTAACTTTCGATACCCAAAGTCACATTCGCGACACTCTCCCCCCCTTGGGAAGATCGACGTCCTCGTCGATGCATACTCCAGTCTAGAATACCGCCAAGGAAACAACTCTATAAAAAGTTCATGGTACTCACACTATGTGAGAAATGCACCAACTTAAATGAGTTAGGGGGAACCTCTTTGTTTAACGCGGATGCGCTACCAGCTCAGACACCTTCCGGCTGTCGCCGACAAGGAAATGACCAACGGTGTCAGCCACCCCTGCTGCTCTGGGAGTCACCTAGCTTACAAAAGTGTGATATGCCCTACCCGCAACAAGGACAAGCACGCAAGCGGGAGCTAAACTATACCTCAGGTTGGTCGGCCATGCCCGACCTACCCACTATCCCTACTATACATTTGGAACCCCCCACAGCCCCCCCCCCCTTGAGGAACACACGCTTTGGGCTTTCACCCCAAGCCTCCCTTAGTATTAGAAGTTAGTCTCTGGGACAAGCTCGAAACTTACTAAATATGGAATGTCCTTAGATTGCGAATTTGGACACAAGACGAACACCATTGTGTTCAAGCCGATCTCTACATTCTGTAAATATGCCAAATGAGCAAATCTGGACACTTTCCATAAATAGCATTTGGGACGAATTGAGACTAACACAAAGGGCATGATAGCGAGGGTGTTTGGCAAACACGGTATGCTATCATCCAGCGATATTGAGGGACCAATCTCAATACGCGAGGGTTCTTGTCAAGCCAGTGCAAGACAGAGCAAAAGAGAACTAAAAAGCCGGGCCAAGTATGCTTGGCCAAATAAACACTTAGGAATTCCGTCCTTATGCTCATCCGGCCAAGTACAGATGCTAAGTCCAATTTACTAACACTTGAACAAGAGGGGCCAATAAAGGGTCCAGCAATACCGACCTCCTGCCATCGTGGCAGTAAGGTAAGAGTGTCCGTAAGGACTGGTCGACAGGTAACTTTCGATACCCAAAGTCACATTCGCGACAGCCTATGACACCTCCGGGAGTTGATTCCTTACACCCTTATACTATTCCCAAGATCCCAAAGTCGTTCCCTTACTGGCCCTTTTCCATCCACCACATTGCACACAAGTTCACGCATGAACTCGAGTGGAGAGCCATGTCCTCTTGACATGCTACTCCTTGAGGATAGGTCCATACCTAGGACTTTCCAATTCCAATACAAATGGTGATATACTTAGTCGCCAATAAGAGTCAGACTAAGGAACAACTCAGATACCAAATTGTAAACGTCTAAATTTTCCATTTTACTTTAGTCACTTAACCACACTTTCAACCATATGGAAGAGTCTCACTCTTAGCCTCCATAAGTCCTATTTTGAACTTAAGGACTTGCTAGCCTCAAGAATGACATCTATGCCACTTAACTTTTGCATTTGGTCCAAGTGCTCCACATGTCCAATCCCATGAACAATACTCAAAAGTACCACTAACATATCAGCCCTTTATGCTAAAGTTATGCCTATTCATCTTTGTCATACTAGTGGTCCAACACCACCTACATCATAGCCTCATCTCTCAAAGATTAAACCATCTATCCATGAGTGATCATCCCAAATCCACTCCTTAGCATCTTTAGAATGCCAGTAGACATGGGGAATAATCTTTCCTAATATCCCTTTTTTAGTCCTTATCAAGTCCCTTTCCATCCATAGCCATATTCACCAATATTGCCACTGGGTCAAGGCCTATAGCTCAACCACTATGTCCCAATGACCTCTAGGACCTCTTCGCTGTATGACTGCATCTTTGATCACCACAAAAATGGACTATTCTTCTTCTTTTCATAGTCTAGGACTCTGGGATGACATTTCAAAATATTATAGCCCTATACAAGCCTCATGGGTACTCTTCCCACCATCCGCCTTTAGGTGCCCTAACCAGGTGGCTAGAGCAAGGTTCTGATGAGCTATGCCAAATATCCAAGTAGGTAGTGGTACCCACACTTGGATTAGGAGCATCGACCATTTGATCTCCTAGGGGAGTTAGAGCCGGCTTTTGAACACTTCACTAAGCCCCCTTGCTTGTTTGTCTGTATTCACTCTAGCCTTGAACTTCGCAATGGTTATATTATCACTTAATACGTGAGTATAGCCTTCCTAGGCTATACTAGCCTTTTTTAACCAAATTGATTCCACTATAGTCCAACCCCCACACTCTCTCTACTATACTTTTGGATTAGGTGTCAATCATGGGATTGAACATATAAAGCACTTGGACTAAGTGCAAAGTTTAAATGGCATAAATGCCATTCTCGGGGCTAATAAGTCCCCAAGTCCAGAATAGAACTTATAGAAGTTGAGAGTGAGACTCCTCCATATGGTCGAAGTTATGGTTAAGTGACTTAAGTAGAATGGAAAAATTAGCCACTTACAATTTGGTATCGAAATTATTCTTTAATCTGAATTTTATTGGTGGTCAAGTATATCACCACTTGTGTTGGTATCAGAAGGTCCTAAGAGTGGGCCTATCCTTGAGGAGTAGCAAGTCAAGAGGATATAATTGTCTATTACAGTCCATGTGTGCACTTGTAGGCAATATGGTGGATAAAAAAGGGCTAATAAGGGAACGACTTTGGGATCTTAGGAACAATATAAGGTTTTCCTCATAGAGTTGAGAATGTGATTCAGATGAGCATTTAACTTAGCAAACTTGTTAATGTAGTTGTGATAAATAACTATAGTTGGGATCATGGGAAAAATAGAGATTCTAAAACAATAAAAAAGTCACAAGATTATTCTTATATAATTGAAGCTGATGCTCATAAATTTGAGACTAAAAATTAATAGTTGTGGAAGGTCAAATACAAATGAGGACACAAGTCTTTGAAATAGTAGTTGGGGCTATCTTTTATAAATGTTAGAACAAACCCAAGGAATTTAAGGTGTACTTAGAGGATGAGTCGGTATATTCATTATATGGATGAATAATCCTAAAAGGCAAAAGTAGCCCATAGGGAATGGAAAATAATCAAGTGTCAGAGTAACACTTACAAAGATGATCCTTATGAGTAACACATGAATACAAGAAGATGTATTCTAGTGAACTGGCATCTCAAAAATGGCCAAGAGGCTAGGACCTTACAGGTCATATATTTGTAAAGTCCAAAAAGTTGGATGACTCGAGTAAAGTCAAGGAATGGTCCTAAAAAACTGGTGGAAGCATTTGGACTGAAGTGTGTTATACCCTATGAAGGACAGAAAAAATCATAAGATCCAAATATGAAAATAATGGGTATTTCATTAATAGCAAAATTTACCATACTAAAGTTGTGAAAAAAGTGTTCTTGGAAGAAAGTAACTTTAACTCAAAGTTGCGTGTGAACACTATAGTGCAATGCTAATTGATAGTTAGCATGAGAAATGACTACTTTAGTCTTGGCAAATACTTAAACACAAGTGGAAAGTGTCGTAAGGGTAAGCTCATAGAATTGATGGTGTGGAGATACCAAATATGCTAAAGTGTGATGCCTTGAGGTCAAATTAGTGGGTTCATAAAAACCCCTTGCCAAAGAAATCCTAATGGAAATAGGAATAGCATAGCCTAAGTTAGAAGGCATACATTTAAAGTGTGGTGACCTAAATAATGATGGAAGTGTGGAAGCATTAGCAATGAGTTGTAGAACTTAACAATTATGAAGCAACTAAGCAAAAGATGCAACATAATTGATTTGATTGGTAGAAGTTAACTACCCAAGATTTCGTATTGGGATAAAAAGGTTAGATATATACCTTGGGGGATAAATTGCTTATGTTGTGATATAGTAAGTCAATGTCATAAAGAGAAATACTCATTATCAAATAAGACACACTTAAATATCCTAGAGCACCAGGAAGTGGTGTTTAATATCATGAAGGCATTAGATAAAGCCCAAGGGATTAAATTTTTAGTAAATAATGGATATGAGGTGCTATTTAATATTAAGGTTGTGGAGACGGGAAAAGTTCATCTATCTGAATTGAATAAATCCAAAAAGGATTTTGGTAAGGCTAGTGACAGCCATATAAAAGCACATAAATAACAATGTTAATCCTGGTGTGTGGGATATAAGATGAGCATACCCAAATTGAAGAACCACTCCTTAGGCTATCAGGTAGATTCAACCCTAAGAATACTTGCTAAGGCACGATAAAAAGTGCAAAGCTATCCTCTTAGCCTGGAGGAGAATAACCGAAAGAAACGTATGATGCCAAAAGCAAATAGTAAAAGGATAGAACTGAACTTTATAAAGCAGAAGGCATAACTAATGGTGGTTATGCAAGTTGGGAGTAAAGAATCAAGTGAGTGCTTGAAAATGCTACTATTAGCAACCATAATGTTATGTAGAGTGTAAAATGCAAAATTGTCCATATTAGACCATATGACAATTAGAAGGTTTGCAAAAAGAAAGGCTTTATCAAGCTAAGGGATAGAGTCTCTTCAAGGTTCCCAAAGAAAATTCTAGAAAGGTTAGTACCTAAAAAGATAAGTGCAAATGATTTATAAGAATGCACAAAATCAGAATAACATAGCAGAAGCGTGGTTTTGAAACTTACCATGAGGCGAGGCTATCAAGGTTGGGGGAAGTAGTTCCCGAGTGTTTAAAGATATGGCTTTGAACAAAAGTCGATGGTCGATAACTTATACATTTATGCATAAAACCATATTACACTAGTCAGGTGACTTGCTAAGTGAGATTGGCAAGTCAAGGGAACAAAGACCCTAATTGTTGACTTCAAAAGCGGTGGCTCATGAAGCCAAGCATGAAGGAGTTCATGCATGATCACAAACTTGTTAAGTGAGAGGACTTAACAGTTTGGAGGAATTAAGTTTCTAAACTATGATCTGTAGTGCATATTAAGTATAATTTAGTGCACTAGTATGGGGAGTCATGCCAGGCATCTTGGGTGATGCCGTTCATAGGGGGTTCACCATAGGGGGTTTGCCATAGGGGGTTCCAAAAATATAGTAGGAAGAGTGTGAGGGTTAGAGCCCAATGGAGCCAGTTTAGCTAGGAAAGGCTATTCACTTTAGTTTTGGACTTCCCAATGGTTAGCTCATCACCCAATATCTGGGTATAGCCTTTTTGGGCCAAACTACGGATCGACAAGCTGGGTAGCTTAGTGAAGTGTTCAAGAGCCGATAGGAGATTGAATGGTCGATGCTCCCAGTGCAAGCGTGGGTGGCACTATTTACTTGGATACCTAACGTGGCTCAACAGAACCTCACTCTAAGCCCATGGCTAGAGCACCCAAAGGCAGAAGGTGGGGAGAGTACCCGAGAGGCTCATATAGGGCTACGATATTTCGAAATATTGTTCCAAAATCCCAGACTATGGAAAGGAAGAGGAGTGGTCCTCTAATGTAATGACCAAGGATATGGTCATGTGGTGAGGAAATCCCAAAGGACAGTGGGACTTAGTGGTCAGGCATGTGTGCCTTGTCCTAATGGCAATATTGGCAAACACGGCCATGGACAGAAAAAGGACTTGATGGGGACTGTAAAAGGGATATTAGGGAAGGTTGTTCCCTATGTCTGCGGGCATTTTAAGGATGCTAAAGAGTGGATCTAAGATAGTCACTCATGGACGGATGGCTTAGTCTTTGAGAGACAGGATTGCGATACAAGTGGTGTTAGATCACATGTGTGACCAAGGTGAATGGGCATGGCCTTAGTGTAAATTGGTATGTAGGTGGTACTTTGGGGTGTCGGTTATGGAATTGAACATATGAAACACTTGGACCAAGTGCAAGGTTGAGTGGCATAGATGCCATTCTTGAGGCTAGCAAACCTCAAGTCCTAAATTAGACTTATGGAGGTTGTGAATGAGGCTTCTTTAAGTGGTTAGAGGTGTGGTTAAGTGACTACAATAGAATGAAAAAATTTAGTCACTTACAAAATACTAACGTCTTATGGGAAATGACATATATTTCGAAAGATGGATTCCCAAATGCTCCAATTTGGAAGGTAAAAACTCCAAAGGAGATAGAGTGGTAAAATAGCCAAATGATAGATCCATGGATAATCCTAACACAAATTATAAATAAATGAAACTTTATGCAAATGTTGGTATGAAATAAAATAAAGGATGATAGTGTTTTCTAGTAAAGAACTTCTTAAGATGGGGAAGTGGGGTTTTCATAACCAGTACAATGCAAAGTGTCGGAGACATCTAAGAAATTGATTTGAGATGTCAATATTAAAGTTTTAGAGTGTGATGGTTATGTTGATAAAGGCCAAGACTACTCCTGAATGAATAGTAAAATTGAAATAGACAGTGTCTCTAATGAGTTTAGCATGAACTAAATGAATAAAATAGGAAGGACCATCATAAGTATCACAAAGAAAAAGCACCATGAAATCACCAACTCATTTTGTAATGCTCACTAGGAAAGTGTTTCATCACAATGGCACTGCTAAAAATGAATCAAAAATCTATACCAAAACTTCCCCCACTTTGTGTTCTTGGTCATATACTTACTATATGTATTGGCTACACTCCCAGTTTTTCTCAAAGAATCCCTTTGACAACTTCTCTCCAATATGACTTGTAAATCTACATCGAGCAAGTCATAGTTCCAGAAATTAAGAAACAGTAAGCCAGAGTTTGATTTAAGAAAACCCAAATGCTCTCCATGCCTGGTTCTTAGGTTAATCCGATGTCATTTGGTAGAGCCATGCTGACCGAGACTATAAGGATTGTCCTCTTTGGGCAGCCAGTCATTCATGCTTGAGAAATCTACCATGATTGGTACCATGCTCTGTCCCATGGCCCGCCACCTGCTCATCAGATCACCGTGAAGCTCCACAATGTGCTGGTTATAGCTGATGCAGTCAGAAGGATATCACCTGTCTGGCCATTTTCGTATGAAGGGCACGAACACTCTGGCCTGTGTGAGGGGGTGGTCCCCTGTACTGGCGAGTGCCTCCTCCGTCCTACTCTGGGTGGTAGAGGAAGAGGACTCGAGGTTGTTCTCTATGTCATCCACCTTGTGTTGATACAGCAAAGGCACAAGTTTGTTCAAGGCCTCTCTCCACTGCAATGAGTTTGTAAGCTACGTACACTGTGAGACTCTCATGACCCCGCATGACGCCTCCCCAAAACCCTAATGCTCGTCTGAATTGTCAAGCGTGGCCGTTGAAAGGACAAACCATGATCCGGAGCTGAGGGATAGCTAACCACTCTCGGCTGGGACTGTCCTGCCCTCGTCTCCTGTTCAAAAAGCTTTTGCTGATGGTGAAAGGGCTCCAGAGGACGGGCTTCCAAGTTAGTGATTCACGCCACTTGCTGACAAAACCGCTCTTGGAGTTTATATGCATCGGCAATGATCCTCTCGTACGACCAAGTTTCCGGATTTTGGGAACACCTGCAAAAAAAATAAGTCCAGAAATCTTGCTGTAAGCATCTGCAACAGCCGAACTTACTTTGAAACTTCGGCTAGCTTTTTTGGCAAGTTTGCTTCTCTATAGAACTCATCTTGAAACCGCTTATGGTCTTCCTTTTTGTCAATCTTCAGGAGGTTCCCCTCGATTCAGGACAATTTGTGGTTGTAGTTTCTTGTCTAAAGCAGGTAAGATATAAAAAGCTCTGGACGAAAAGAAGTCCTTATCAAGCAGCGTACTTAGCCTTGCAATTTCTGGATGGTCACATACCTTCAGCCTTTAAAAGAAGATAGAAAACGATTGATTGACAGGAGCTTAACAGAACCATGTGCTTAACCTCCGCGTAAGACTTCTCAACTTTCCTGATTTCAATCATTAGAAACAAATAAAATGTTGCTTTTACAATGGAGCGTTGCTGCAACATGTACCAAAATAAACTTTTCCATTACAACTATAGATACTTACCTCATCAGTGCTTGTCCTTAGACAAGGAATTGAGGTCTTTTTTAACCTTCTCCAGTCAGAGGCTGTAGTAAAATAAGCATGAGAGAAACGAAAAGAAATGTACCTTCACCTCTAAAGTGTCAGCTTCCCCACGTTTTCTTCCATTCCCTGGTGAAAATCCTCCGGGCGAAGACTTTCAGCCAGCTTCTTCTGCATTTACCGGGCTTCCGCGTCCTCCAATGCAGAACCTTCTGCATGCTAGATTGAATCTACAAGTAGGCGATTTTCTAAAACATGGAGAACCAAAGATATTTACTTCGTCCCTTTTACCTTTCCTCCACTCGATTTTATTGTTCTCCTCTGACTCTTCATCGTCTTCATCGTTTAGAATGCCAGTTCTTTGCCTCGGGAACTTCGCTTGAGAAGGAAAAAGCAAAAACCTCTGCAATTGTAAGCTACTTTGCCTCCTCTTCATACTTCGTCCCCATCTTCTTGGCTTTTCTTCTAGATTCAAGACCGGATGCTCCAACTCTTCTTTGCCCCTAAACACCGCACATTTCTCACTTGGATTTATAAACATTAGTGGCTATAATTTTTCAATACCATTGTTTGGACTCGAGTTGTCATATTCATGAAGCGTCTTTTAGGATGGCCGAGATCTACAAGAATGTAATCTTTTGGTATCTCTAGATTGTATTCTCAAGATGAATTTTCATGGAGTTATCCATCCCCTTAGAGCAGTCACAATGGCTTCCAGGTTCTCGATCTGCTTGGGCTCGCCGTGCCTAAACAGCCACCTTCTCTTTGCTGCCATCTCCCAAGGGAGATCAGCATGTACAGGTACACCACAGATACCAGCGGCTCATTCTTGCGTCCATACTTACGAACGTCTGCATGCCCCAGCTGCTTGACTGCCTTCCACAACATCTCGTTGCCTCGCTCCACTATCTCTGGAACCTTGTAATCCTCTGGACGCATGTTCAACACCCATGCTTCCCCAAAATCGGTCCTGCATTTGATCAACTCCTCAGAATTGAATTACATACATACCCTCTAAAGCATAGCTGCTGATTTACGTACCAGTGCTTGCGTATGTACCAGTGCTCGCGTATGGTGCAGTTCCTCAGGCTAAGCTCAAGTATAGACGGGTTTTGCTCCACAAGGTACCCGTCTTTGAGAGCCTAAAAGGGAGAAGAAAACACAAAGTTTCAGTTAAGACACTATGTAATGTTTACGTGCACTCCTCTCGTGCATATTTCACCATCTACAGTTTGTCACAGACGAATCATACGCTTCGCTTCAGAAGAAAAAGCACTTACACGTCAAGCTGTGGTCGTAGTAGACTTGAAGGTCGCAGCGGACAAGCCTGAGGCGAGCATGAGAAGCACAGTTGAGGAGCGAGTGGTAGAGCGGGAGGGTCGAGTTTGGGGGCCGACGCAAGTGCCTCGCCTCCTTGATGCGGAACGGCTTGAAGACAACGTAGGCTGACGTCGCTAAATCAGTTTCATGCGGGAGACACGTTTCGCCTACGGCCTGAGCTCCGAGTACGCTTCTGCGACCCTCTTTTGCACCTCTGGGACACCCTCGCTGGCCCTCCGGAGGTTCCAGCCCAGCCTGTCCACGGGCAAGCACGAGAAGTAGTCGCTCTTCATCAACTTGTAGACAAGATCAAAGATGTTGAGGGCGGGTTCCCTTCCTGAAATATACAGAGCACGGTTAGAGACTCAAAAAGAATAAAAGCATACCACTACTGTAAAAAGGTTGCTCGAAATATCCGGGTGCCCGATAGCTGACAGGCTGGGACTGTCCAGAAAGACTGCCCTCGTCTCCTGTTGCAAAAGGATTTGGTCAGGAAAGCATGCGTATACCAAAGATGAAGCCGGATGGTGGAGGGCGGAAGGGCGGGAGAGGACGGGATTCCGAGTCAGTGGGCCAACGATTTACGAAACGACGGGGACACACTCCAACGCTCTTGCTGGCACAAAACCGCTCCAGCGCCTCCCACACTTCGTCTTCTTCGTGTGAATCGTCGAAGTCGTGCCGCAGCAGCTCCCGGGCGAAATCCGCAAGAAGGCGCAGCTGGAAGCGGCATTTGGCACATCGTTGCAGTGGTAAAGATGGTCGTGCTCGTCGGGGCTCAGGTGCCCCAGGTGAAGGATGCCGACGTAAGTCACCAGGGAAAGCTCGGCGACTGGAATCCAATATAGTTGTCCATAGGTTCGCACATAGCGTTCAAGAGCGTGCGCCTCAAATGCGTCTGCTCTTGCTTCCTCGTAAAACCCAGTTGCGCGAAACGCGTCGGCCAAGGTGCCATCTCTTCAACCTTAAACCATTAGGGTATTCGTTTTTCAGGTTAGAAAAAATAGATGATGATTAAAGGAGTAGAAAGTTGGCACACTTTCTGTACATGCACGTCAGAAAAGATGGCGAACCTACGCTCATTGTGTTGTAACTTTCCACTCTAGACCGGCACGGTGGCTAGTGATCCGCGTCGTACCTCGAAACACAACGTCGTGCCTCCTCCTCAGTCGAAGGTAGCACTCTCCGTACGACCATGTCCCCGGATTTGGAGCTCGACGTGTCTAACGTGAAAGTAAAATGGAATGTGTTCGACACCTGCGAGAACACAATCCAGAGACCTTGAGCACGCTTCTCTATACTTCTTGTGACTCACCTGTGACGATCGTGACTCGGGTTGCGTTACGATGGCCTTCACCTCGACGTGAATCTTCGGCCGCGCGGAGTTCTCTTCCTCGGTGTACAGCACGCAGGATCTAAAGCGCAGGAAATCACCCACATCAACCTGTTGTGAGAAAAGGAGAGCTTGGATCAAGCAAGTTCTTTGCAACGCGTATATATACGAACCGGACGAAGGAAGTCGACGTGATCCACCTCCAGGAACACTGGCCTGTGCCCCCCGAATACGTAGCACGTAGAAAACGCCAGCTCGAACGCTCTGCGCATGAGAAATCCTCCAAATATCCGGCCGTGTAGATTGCGCTGCTGGGGCTGGCAGATGATCGCATTCTCCAGCTTGGTGTGCTGGATGAGTATGCTGTTCTTGTCCGCCAGAGCCGGCATGTCGGTCAACACCCGAGCCTCTGCCAGCAACTGCTGCACTCTCTGGTCGTCGGCTTGGTCGGGCTGCTTCGACCGGGCTTGCTTTCGTTTCAGCTCGAGCTGCTCGGTCGCGGCAAACAGCGCCTTCTCTTCGTCGGTCTCCGGCGAGAGATGGTTCACGGGTGCCGACTTTTGAGTCTTGGAGTCGCGGGCAACGAACGTGAAGTTTGCGACGAGCGCGAGCGACTCGTCGGTGACAATCTCTGTAAAAGAGAGAGAGAAAAAAGTTGTGAAGTGAAGAGGTGATCGTAAACAAGGAGCTATACCTGTTGCGGGCTGGATGACTTGCATTTGGATCTTCATGGACGATCTCCCGACCCATGCAACCGCACCAGCCAGCTTTAGATCGACATCGACACGCAAAGGCTTCTTCAAGCTCACTTTGTCCACCGATGCTGTGACTAGAAGCAGTGGCCTCGTCGTGCTATCATCATCGGCACAATGCTGGAGAAGGGAGAAAAAAACCATCAAAGAATGAGCAAGAAGAACAAAGAAAACGAGAGAGAAAAACTGCTAGCGAGATCTAGATCTCTTACCTTCATGGCAATCGTCCCGGCCAGAGCATCCAGATCCTCCATGAGCTTCCCCATCCGGATGTTGTTCCAGGGATTCCTATACTGCTCCCGAAGAGCAACGTCGGACACGAAGTTGTAGAGCACGCTAGTGCGGCTCTCGCCGGGAGCCCGCGTGAGAAGATTGACCTGCGAAGGCCCATCGTTTGACGAATTCACGGCCCTCTCCAGCAGCGTGGAGCGCGCATTCCACAGCGCGGCGGTCACTGGCGAGTGGTACATACCCGGCCACAGGCTGAGAGGCTTGTGATGCGGCCGCAATTCGTCGCCACCGCCGTTGGCCTGGCTGAGCGATCGCCGCGCCGCCGTGGAGTAGACAGGAATTGGCGGATGATCCAGAGCTGCTGCCGCTGGATCCATCGCGGCCCTAAGAAGGAGAGGGAGAGAAGTGGGGGAGATCCCGCGGCGGCGCCAAGCGCATTGGAACCTAACCCTGGCTGCCATGGACGCGGAGCTTCACGCCAATGCCGTGAAGAAGTACTCCTGCCGCCATAGCCTTTTAGGTCACGGGCGGATATTCTCCACAATTCAAAACAGGCGGCGGTAAAGCAATGTTGACTTTAGGGCTCGCGTGGCAGGCGAATATTCGTTCGAGTCAAAATAGTCAACACTAGTCAACGAGCATTACAGGTTCAATGTCGGGATTCCAAAACAAAGCCAGAAATCTTCCGTGCTTTCGGACGAAGAATTTCTTGGCTGTACTTTTTCAACGAACAAAAGAAAACAAGAACACCAACTTGCCTGTCCAAGCAAAAGTCCAAATCGCCACAAATTTGTCACTGCTCACTGCTCTTCTGAAAGCCAAAGCTCACGAAACTAGAACACAAAGAGCCAAGGAGGAGAACTTACAAGCTCACGAGCATTGCGGTGGTGGCGACGAAGCAAACGACAGATGGAAAGCCGAGAAATGCAAGCAGCACTCTCACAGCGACGAGGGACGGGTGCCTCTCTCCAGTCTCCACTGTTGTTGTTGTCTCCGTGACCACGCCAGCCCCTTCGGTTGTTTCCATCGTCGTTGTTGTTGCTGCCCGTCCACCGATCGTTGCTATACTGCCGCTGCAAATCCCTCCCGACTGCTGGAAGCGCCTGAATCGCCCACCGCAAGTCACTGGGGTGAACTCCAGACCTCCGCTCGGCAGCTCTCGGATCACGGCCAGAAGCTCCTGCATTTGCTCTCGGGAGAAGTCCTGGCGAAAGTGGACGACGGGCCCTGCTGTGCTTGGAAAGAAAGAGCTCGATAGCACTCTGCCTTGCCGGATGCTCTGCTTTGAAAGTACCATGAAACCAGAACGGAAAACCAAAGAAGAAAAAACTACGGAAGAAAGGACCACTTACACAACTGATCCAGAGTCGAAGTTGACATGGAACTTGAAGGCCATCACGCTGGCGGTGTGACGAATCTACTCGAAATGCTCCATGACGCATCGCCATCGCTCCACAATCTTCTGGTTCTTGCCAGGCGGAAAGCATCGCAAACTTCTGTGGAGAAAAACTTTGGTGGCGCGGTACCATCAAAACACCGGGGTCCGTTTTGCAACGCTCGTTAGGACACCGGGAAGGTGCTTCATCAAAACAGCATTGCTGAAATCGACACTGTAGAATTAGAAATCTACACCAAAGTTTACCCCATCTCACTTTTCCAGTCATATACTTGGCCTGGTTTTCTCGAAGAGTTATTCCTTACAACTTCTTTCCGTGCCTTGCTGCTTTTGATCGGGCCACGATAGAGTCAGCCGAAGAAAAGACCGAGAAATCTAAGAGAACGAAGAAAAAGCCAGCGCTGACCTCTGACCAAATTGTTTGCAACATCGACCGGAACAACAAGACTTGCAATCGAACACTCTCCTTCACCAAGTTGTGAGTTCCAAACAGTGAATTTCGATAGAAGTGCAAAGCTAGAGTTTGATTTAAAGGAAACCCAAATGCTTCTCGTCTCTTAAATCCGCTCGAAAGAGAGCTCTCTATCCTCTACTATAACACTAATGATACCAGGGCATAAAATGGATCCTTTTTAGGTTCTTGGTCAAATCGAATATGCTTCTTTCGCTGTTTAGTTGTCGGTATTGGCACAGCTCGCGATTTCTGGACGATTTCCGAGGAAATCCACAGGAAAGCTCTTTGGAGGAGCGATCGACACCTCTCGCAGCCTCTCGGTCTCCAGCGCCAGGCGATTGAATCGCGTGTCGGCGACGACGAGCGCCCGGATGGACTTGCTGCGCAGCGTCACGACTGGGATCTGCGTGGAGAAGCACTCGTCGATCGTCAGCTCCTCCAGCGCCGGGCAGCACGCCACGAATCTCTCCAGATCGTCGCCGTGGAAGATCACATTGGCGAAGCGGCATGTCCTGAGCTCCGGGAAGCGGCAGCCCTGGGGGATCCCATCGAAGTATCCAAACTCGAGCGAGAGGGAGGAGAGCCTGGGGCATCCGGAGAGAGAAAGGAGGAGATCCGAGAAGGCGCAGCCCTTGTTGCTGAGCTTGAGCTCGCGGACGCTGGCGCTAACGTGCTGGATCCATAGCTGGACGGCATTCTCGCACAGACACACGAGCGATGGCTCCGTGGGGGAGAATCGCAGCGATAGCTCGCCGATGCCGCCGCCCTGGACCCTGGAGATGGCCGCCCAGACGATCTTCTCGGCGTCGAGCGACCTCACCACGCAATCCTGCTTCCACGACTTGGGGAAATCGAAATGCAGCGCCGGGACGCGCGCCGTCCAGCGCCGCCAGTCCCGCGACACGGCCGAGCAGCGCAGCAGCGCCTTGGCGTCCCTGATCTTGGACAGAATGCTGTCGACGATGAGATCGTCGGGGAGAGATTGGAAATCAGCCATCAAAGGCAGAAGAAAGAGCGTCGCAAGAACAAGAAGCAGAGATCCAAAGAGCCTTGCGAGAACAAGGGACACACACCCTGTTCCTGAGAAACTTATAGTACCATTGGGCCCAATCGCAATGAGCCACTGGCCAGTGCCGTACTCGCGACAAAAACCTTGGTGGTATGGTTACACGATCTCGTCCCGCCATTGGCCACGTACATTATTTCCTGTGTTAGTGTAATAGAGTAGCGAACGTAAGGCCTGTCTGAGACCACGTGACAGCTTCTAGAAGCTATTCCCCATGTGCCATTACACCCAATCTTAGGGTTAGGGCAAGTCAACACCTTTAGATGTTAAACCCGATAGATCCGGATTTAAAAAAGAGGCTGGCCAGTCGAAAAGCTCTAACTTGTTTTGAAATAACAGGTCGATGATAATATTTACTAAATAGCATATTGGTATATATAAATAAGTGCGTGATCAGGAAGAACAGCAGCTTAGGCCGGAGTCTTGAGGTTTGGAGCTGTTTCCATTCTCGAGGCCGAGTTTCTTGGTGCCGCTGAGCGTCCGCGCCTTCGAGGAATCGGAGGAGAGGATTTTCTTGCTCACCATGCCGAAGATCTCCTTGATCACCGTCTCGAACGCGGCGGCCACGTTTGTGGAGTCGAGCGCTGAGGTCTCGATGAAGAAGAGGCCCTCTCTCTCGGCGAGATCGGTGGCCTCCTCGATGGAAACCTGGCGCAAGCTTTCGAGGTCGGACTTGTTGCCGACGAGCATCGTGACCAGGCTAAAGTCAGAGTACACTGCGAGAAAACAAAATAGAATCAAAGACTTGTGGATGTTTGAAGCAATGGTAGAGAAAGTAAACTGAAACACTCAAAGTCAGACATTTTCCCCGTGATCACGTCAGAAGCAAAGAAAGAATCTGACAAACTGCGAAATATAGAAAAGGACTCAAACGCTCCCAAAAATAAAAATGGAAAAAAACACCCTCGAAAAACTCGCCTCGAGAAGAGCAAACTAAGTTCAACGAAAACAGAAAGAGAAAGAAAACAGTGGGATCTTCCGCGACTTCCAACGACCGCAAAGAGGACAAAGACACAAGAGCTAAAAAATTTACTCGCTACCTAGAGAACAGTGGACGATCGCACAACCAAAGAAATGACAAAGGAAAGAGGAATGGATGTGATGGTGGAGTTCGTGGAAAAGGATGCAAAGAAAGAGATCTAAAGGATTGATTGAATAGATCTATGAATCGATCCAGAGTAGCTTACCTCGGAGTTCTTCCAGCCATCGCTCCACATTCTCGAAAGTTTGCTTCTGGCTGATATCATAGACGATCATCGCTCCCACGGCGCCCCTGTAGTACGCCGAGGTCACAGCTCGAAACCTCTCCTGGCCGGCGGTGTCCCAAATCTGGGCCTTGACCTCCTTGCCTTCGATCACCATGCTCTGCGTCTGGAACTCCACGCCGATGGTGGCGCGCGAGTTGAGATGGAATTCATTGCGCGAGTACCTGGAGAGCAGATTCGACTTGCCGACCGCGGAATCGCCGATGAGGACGATCTTGAAGAGGTAGTCGTCGCCATCGCTGCCGCCATGGCCCATGGCGCGAGGCGGAGCTTCGATCTTTGCTCGCTAGTCGCTGCCTAGAGACAAGGGGAGGAGGGATTCTCCAAATGCGCCAATGCCATGGCAGGAGCTCCGTGAGGGCTTTGCAAAGGCAATGTATGTAAATTAGAGAGGCCTGGCATCATTGAATACACTAGGAGGGGAACATACTTCCTTGCTCTCTGTGTATTAACAGTGTTGTGTCAGATGAGAATATACAAGAATCATCTTCGTTTTGAATTATGTATTATGATAACTATAATGATGTTAGCTTATATCTATAAAATAAAAAAAGTGAATTAGGCTAATAACATTTTAAACATTATTTCTTTTAAACTTGGATATTCATGGTATATCCCTTTTAACATATAGATCTGGATAATGAGGAAGACCCTTCTATCGCGCCTTGATAACTTTTGGGTGAGCAACAAGGCCGTCATCCTCCGAGTAAAAAGTGGATTATAAAAATTAAGCAACTCTAGGCTGTAACTTGCTTGACCACTATGCAGGTGTTGTTCAGCGAGTAAGACTTTTCGTGATTCTGGCAGGATTTGATTTGTTCTGACGCCTGTTTGTGGATTTCTAGACGCTGTGTCGTTGGCAGACGGATTGGCGCTTGTCAAGATGGGAAACACGGTAAGGATGTGTGTGACGTTTCGACTGATTGATTGGAACTTTGGGATTTCGTGAGTTCGACAATGCTGGCTGTAGTAAAGCTAGAGACGATGGAGCCTGCTGCTGATACATCCAATCAAGGTTGCTTGAGTGAGTCTTTCTTGAGTAAAACACTATTCTTCTACACTTTACTGTGAATTTTCGTGATTTTTCGAGCAGCTGTAGATTATGCTCGAGTCAGTAGAGCGCTTTGTAAGTCTCTCCAAGCCAATTTTTGCTCTCTAGTTTTTGCTGAGATTTCCAGGAAATCTAAAGATTATCCAGTGTAAGGCTATTCAAAATTGGATCTATTTTCTTAAATCTCGTGTTTTTTTTCCAGGAGACTCAACGTGAAAAACGGTAAAGTTGCTCTCACCTGGGATCGAGGTCATGCGTTACAATTGAAAGGAAAAACTTTTCTGGTGTGTTTTTGAGAGCTTCACAGCTAGCTAGCAGTGCGCCACACCGCACCCCTGCCCACACCGCTAAGCACGCCACCGCCACCATGCCACCATGCCACCACGCCACAACGGCCGCTCAGCCTAGCCCGCCACCACCATCCCTCCACTGCCCAGCCAATGTTAGTTAAATGTGATTTCAATTTGGAAAGGTAATATTGTACTTTTATATAAATATGATAAAATCAATGTTACTAATAAATAATAAAATTGATTCACTTATTAGTTTACTTTATACTTTGTTCACATCTGGGATCATTTGCCACTTGCTGTTTGAGAACACACTATAAATCTTCTCTTTTCACAATTCCCATCATTTGGCAGATTAATTAGATTTGGCTAAAGCGATATCTTTGTTGAATTAGAAGCTACTCTTGAATATTTCAATCTTACATATTTGTATCCTAAAATCTTTGATCAAACTACCATTAAATTAAAATATTAAATTAGAGTTTGTGAAGAAGTTTTTGGTTGCAAGAGGAATTCCAGTTGCATATGACACTTGTATGGTATGTTTTGGAGGGTATGGCCTGGAAAAAAATGTAAAATAAAAATATATTCGTGCTTGAATTGTTGTATGTGATTGCATATTATTTTTGGACCACCACAAAAAATGTTTGCATATAAATTTTTTTTCAAAGGTCATGCAAAATCCAAACAACCACTAGTTATTTATAGCCTGGCCTTTATGGCGTCGGACTCTAACTTTCGTTCTTGATTAATAAAAACATCTAAGGGTTGGATAATCTTCTTGTTGCGGTTGTTAAAATCTTGTGTTTTACTGGTCCCATTAAATTAGTTAATTATATTTTTAATTGTTTCATGAACAATTCTAAAATATACTTAAATATTCTTAGTATCTTACTTCAGTATTAGGGCTTTGAGGCTTCTTCATAGTAAGTTCTTTGATGAAAATCTCAACGTAGCTCATAAATTCACTGCAGTGGAAAGGCGCCTTAAACAAGCTTGGGCTTTTGCTGTATGAACACGAGAGACGTGCGATAGAGGCCAACCTTACTACCTCTTCCTCTTCCTCGCAGACTATGACGGAGGACGTGCTCGCCCGAGCAGGGGACGACTGCCTCAAACAGGCCAAAGTGTTCGTGCCCTTCATACAAGCACCTCCAAACATGGAAGGTTAGGCGGACTATAACCAGCAGACTGTGGAGCTTCACCACGATCTGGTAAGAAGGTGGCAGGACATGGAATGTGACAGCTTTCAAAACTTTTGGGTAAGCAAGAAGGCCGTCGTCCTGGACGCTCTTCCCAAGGAATGCCTGGTTCAAGTAGTCACAGACGAATCTGACAAAAAAGTTATTGGGGTTGAGTTGTATCGACAGCAGCGTAGTCTGTTCGTGGCGCTTGCCAAAGCTATAGCTACTGTGCAAGGGGTGCTCGTTGACATTACATGGGGTTTGAAAGGGGCTGAGGACTCTATTTTTGAAGGCGGGTACTCCAGGAGGCCAAACAGCTTCTTCAAAATCGGCGATACATGGGTTGCTATAGAGCTGAGGACAAAGGGTGATGACCACAAGGGTGGTGATTCTTGGCAACTTGTTGTGGAAGCAGAGAACGAAAACTGAGCCGTTCTACTCGTTCCAAAACGAAGTCTTTGGTCTTGTCGGAACGGCATGGACGTGCAGTGCGTGAGGCAGATCCATGCATACGGGGCACGCATGAAAGCTTACGACGGGCCCCTGCTTCCAGTCGCGGGTGGGGATTTCAAACTAGGGGATAGCTACACAGTAGACCTCGAGTCACCAGCTTTGATGTTGCTCTTCATCGGATTGTGGTGACCAATGCGTCCAAGATAAGTCCTCGTAGCAAAATGAAGGACGGCTACTACGGGTGCGTCAAACTCACGACCAGGGCTGGTTACTGGGTCAGCGACGAGTATTTCCCTGTAAGCTAGACAGTCGCTCCCTTCAAGAAAATCCTGGTAACTGTCGTGGGAGCTACCCGGAACAACAAAATATCTGTGGTTATGAAAGTCTTTTGGGAAGGCGAAGTGTGGTGGCTCAAAGTTGGCCCAGACTCTGAGGCACGTAGACAGGACCGGATGAGCTCCCTACTGGAGGCTGGGAAAGGTGGTTCCAGACGGAGAGAGACATGATATCCAGGGCATGCTGGGTGACGGTGCTGGCACTGCTTTCCCGGTGACAATCGAAGGTGCCAACAGGCCGGCGATGCTTGTCAAGGATGCTGGTGATTCCCTCTCCAAGCAATTGTTCTCGAGGGAGTTTGCACCGGCTGACGTTTATGAGATGAGCAAGCAGCTGTATGAGGCTCTGGAGGCCAGTGGCACGAAAGGAGTCATTCACGGGGACGTTTGTCTCGAAAACATCTGCTGCAAGGGTGGTGGCTACAGCTTGATAGACTGGGGCCTGGCCTGCGATCGTCCATTTTCGAGCCTGGTATCTGCAGTGAACAAGGCCTGGCCGGGCCTGGACGTGATGCCCAAAATCCCCAACTGGGAGATGTCCCCGGATTGTTATTTTTGTGAGGGGAGGTCCAGCAACGTGGTGCATGACCAGGAAAGCTTGCTTAATTGCTGCCTCAAGATTCTGGGAGGCAACACCCTGCCTTGGAGCAGTGCTGCTGACGAATTTGAGGTTCTTCAACTGAGGACTGCAAGCATGAGATCTCTCACCGAGGAGCACGGACGTCACCTTTACCTGCCACTATTGTGCAAGTAAGTGCTCTCTCTCTCTCTCTCTTCCTGATTCTATTGTTTGTGATGTGAACAGGCTCCGTGGGATTGTCCTCGGGGCTCAATGACTGAGAGATTTTTTATTATGAACGATGTTATTTCGGCTACAACATACACTTGGAGCCTCAACTTTGACCACTTTGGTCTCGAGTGACTCATCTAACTATTGGATCGGGCGATTAGCAGTGATGAAAACAAATCCTTAAGTAATATTTCTTGCGCTTAAAGTGTATTATCTTAGTTTAAAACGTAAACAAACAATAGCGATGATGATCTTGGGTCAAAGTGAAACTTGAGAACAAGAACAAAATTGACCCATTACTACTTTGGCTGCGAGCACCCCACAAGCCATCAAAGAATCTTAAAACCCCCAGTCCAACTGGAAACAAACAGCACACAATGCTAGAGTGACGCACCTTAAGTAGTACAAACTGTTGGCCCCTTCTCAAATAACCTCTCTCAACACACTGCTCATCCCGCAAAGTGGCAAAGACGAAGCACAAGAAGAAGAAGAAGAATGAAACCTCCCCAATCCCCTCCAAAAGCTGCCACTCACTCCACTCCACCACATCAAACACACCGCTCAAGATCAAAACACTAGCAAGAGCATCCCGTGAGACGCAAAACGGGGCACTGAATAAGACGATCTCGCGGCCGGCAATTGTAGGACCCAAGATCCCACTCTCATAGCCAAACAACAAAAACAGTAGCCTTTGGGCCTTCCTGTTCTCTCGCGGACAGCCGACGGCCACGATTCGCCCGGACCATTCAAATTCGAAATTTGAACTTTGGCGCGAGATCACGGTGGAATATCCCGGCTGGTCGCGCGAGAAAAGCCAAGCTTGTCAATGCTGTGTGCCAAAGGCCTCCCTCTTTTGCACGCTCGTGCCCTTCTCCTACCCCCTCGCTTATCAAATTACTAAACTATTGCCGTGTAGGTACCCAGCGGATTTGTATAAGTATTCATCTCCTCCTTGCTCGCTCCCCCCTTGTTTGGCTGCAGTGTTTTATAATCTTCTCGGTGCTTGCTCGTATAAAAAATTCTCTCCTTTTTCCTTCCATCCTCTTCTTCCCCTTCCCTGTGAGCTTTTCTCCCCTGCTCGAGTGGTGTGGAGCAAACCATCTATCCTGTTTGTGATCTAGCCAGCACCACCAAATCCATCCTGTCTGCGTGGTTTGCAATCGTAGCTAGCAGCACAGCTCCATCCTGTCTCGTGATCCATCCTGTCATGTGATCCGATCCTGTCCAGCGATCACTCCATTCTGTTTGTCAGAGTAGCACTTCCATCCATCCTGTTCGTGATCCATTCCAGCGAGCAGGGAGCTCACACTTCGTCCTGTTTGTGATCCACTCCAGCGAGCGGGAGCTCTCACTCCAGCAGCACCAAACTGGAACTTCCCCCAAGAGTTTCTCATCCGGGATCATGGCCAACTGGAGAGCTTCTTCGGCGCGGCAGCAATGGAACTCGAGAGCTCCAACAGCAGCGGCGGCGGAGGACGATTCCTGGGAAGTGAGAGCTTTCGCCGAGGACGCCGCCAGCTGCAGCGGCCAGTGGCCTCCACGCTCCTACTCTTGCAGCTTCTGCGCCAGGGAGTTTCGGACGGCCCAAGCTCTCGGCGGCCACATGAACGTCCATCGTCGCGAGCGAGCATACGCCAACCAGCTCGGCTTGATCTCCAAGGCGGCCTCCAATTCCTCGTCCGCCGGCGTAGCTCCTGTTCCTGTTGTCCCTCTCGGTGGCGTTGGAGCCGGCAGCAATAACAATCCTGCCGGCAATGCTCCCAGCATTCCCAGCTCCAACGATCACTCGTCAGCTTCTGGAGCTCCTTCCACTCCACCAGCGCTTGGATTTTGCTGGGTGTATCCGTATCACCATCCTCTAAACCGGCCACCTATACATATGCATCCCGACCACGCTGCGAATTTCGTCTATCCACAACAAATGCCCGCTGCTGCTGCTGCCGCTGCTGCCATTTTTTCTCCTCATCCCGTCATTGCTGCGAGCACTGCTGCTGGTCCCGAATTGTCACTGTCTCCACCGAATGTGTCCTTGAGCACCACTAACAACAGCTCGTCGCTTTCGTCGTCGCCGTCCCACAACTTGGCCTCCCTGAATTCCAGCAGCGGCAGCGACTCTTCGACCGGTAGCCTCCGAAAGAAACTAGCGGTTGCTGTCAGCTTCAACCAGCCTTCACCAGACGAGAATGGAAATGTGATGATGAAGTGTCCTGATCTGTCCGGGATGAAACTGATCGTGGTCGACGGCGAGGCGAATGCGCTTGACTTGGAACTTCGGCTGGGACACTCGAAATCGATATCCGAGCCTTCTTAAGTTTTTTGCTCTAGTTTTGGAGGAACCATTATTTTGACACCCAGAATTTTGCGTCCTGGAAGGAATAACAGAAAAGCTGAAAACGTTTAGAAATAAGAAAAGTAAAAGGAAGAAGAAACAGGACCACCTTACCGGCTTCCCATTCGTTGCCTCCAAGGAGAAAAGAAAATCGTTGTTGTATGTTCGGAATCTTGTAATCACTCCGGTTTCTTTCCCACTGAGAAGATATTGGTCGCCTGTGCCGTTGCTGACTTAAACAAGTCCTCTCACGCTTGGCAGCAAAACAGGAGCCTGTGCGATGTACTTTGATATCTTAAGCCTCTTCTTCGTTGCCACTGATCGTTCCGTCTCCGAGCACCAGGACGCAAAGTACCGTCATACCGAAAGTGTGGGACTCGTGTGGTGTGGAAGTCAAAAGATGGTGCTGTCATCGTTTCTTTAGTTTATGTTTCGCGTTGGTGAAGGAGAGGTTAGCTAGTCCATGCGTTCCTTGCAGCAGTCGGGTGTACAAACCACCAGCCTTTTGACTTGCGTCGATTCACCTGAATTTCTTCGCCTTCCCCCTGTGCCCGTTACTTCACCCACCTGTGCCTCTACTAGTACTGAGAAGAATGATTTGGCCATCTTTCCCAGTCAAGGACTCGCAACTGGATTCAGCAAGCAGTAAGCATCCGGATGAAACACGATAACACCTTCCCTGCCGTTTGAAGGTGCGCATCTCGGCTCTAGTGTCCTGTCCACAACCTGGGGAAAATTCTCACCTCGCGGCTGGCTGTAACGTTCGACAGATTAAGAATGACGTCATACGCCGCGGAAGAGCGAAATTTGCTCACCTCTGTGAGCATGGAAACCTCCCGTCGTGACGTTTATTTGTCAGTCCCACATTTTGACGCTTTCGGGATCGGTTCAAACAATGGGAACTCTGACAAAGATTCATCAGTCAGACAAAAGAATGAAAAGAAAAAAGCGTAATGCAAAACTACAAGAATACGTACTTGAGTTCTAGCTGAGTCGTATCTCCTGGCGTTGTTAGAGCCTGTGCTACCATTCCCGTGACTGATGACTGTTGGTGCGGACTGTACTGAGTAGTGACCATCAGCTAGGCCGGAATCCCGGCATCTGGCGATTGCGGACGCGAGCTTCCAGTCAAGCCTTTCTATCGACGCAAGCACACTTGTCTCTGCTCTTGACAGCGCTGTCAGATCAGCTACACGGGCCCTGTGCTTGAATCCCCGGGAATCCACAGTACCACTTGAGGAATGATAATTTCCATCTCTCGCTGGATACGAAGGCAAACTACTGCCACCGGTAGAACACTGCTTGCCCGAGGCAACCTCAGAAGTACTATCCCATAAGGTAGGAAATTCACTGTAAGTCGTTGGTTCTGGATCCTGCTGCGCAGGAACTGCGCACTTCTGCTCACTGCAATCACCAAAACCGACTTCCCAAGCCTCAGACCTGTAAACTTTGCAGTCTCTACTTAGCATCGTCCTCTGTGACTCTTCCTCGTCCCTGCTACATGCCGAGGCCTGGGGAAATTGTATTGTGTCTTGTGAGACTCCTACTCCTAGCATGTCCTTCATGCTCGAGCACCTGTTCGTCTCGTCCTGCTCGTTTCCCAAACCGCATGCCCTTTGTGAGGTCATTGGTTGTAAGTCGTCCAGACGTGATTCAAGGCCAGTAACTTCAGCAATCATCCGATTCGTAGCATTTTCGTTATCCAGTCGGAGCTTTAGTGCCTCTTCGAGAAATGCATTCAAGTTGTCCATAGAAGTCTTCTGTTCATCAGCAGCCAAAGCCTGAGGGATGGAAAACCTGCCTTCTGGCTTCGACAAAGTCTCTGCTGTAGTTTGAAGAAACGAGCTGTTCGATGACGAATCAGGATCCGGCCCGTCAAGAACTATAGTCGGTGATAGCGGTCTTATTACGTCTCCTCCCCTGGACTCGGCAAAACGGCCAAATTGCTCGCTGAAGAGCTGCCTTTCCGCTTCCTGACCATGGTCCAGTGCATCTTCTTTCACGACCGCAGCCGGATGGAACGTCACTCTCAGATTCTTCGCAGATGCACATTTTCTAAGTGCATTGTCCGTTTCCTCGTCTAAGGAACCTAGCAAACTGTAAGGTGGTTAATATATCTAAAGCAGACAAAGCCAAAAGGAAAATTCTTACCGCGATTGATCCCAAGTCAAGTCTTCTGATGGAGTTCTGCTTGGGACGTGTGTGCCCATTCGAAAGAAAAGCTGCCGAGTCTCATCACGCAAGAAACTGTTTTGAGCAGCAGCTTTCATTGTCTCTCTGAGCCTTGCGGCAAAGTCTTGGTTTTGTACGATGCAAGGCTTGCTTGGTTTTGCTTTTACCGTGGAATTCTGACGCGTTCTCAATGGCTGCTGCGTTGTATCCTTCGGACTCGTTAAATACAAATATGCAGACAATCGCGCTCTTTCTTTTTTCCTGCTCTCCAAGGCTTCTTTCACAAGCCTTTTATCCTCCTCTTCTTGCTGCCTTGCAAGTCGCTGAAATTTTCTGCAGTGTAAAAGTCATTAGCACGGAAGCTCGAGTAAAACTTTTCATAACATGCCAAAAGAGAAAAAATCAACACGACTATCCAATGAAAAAAGGGAACAAAGATTCTATAAGAAGAAATTATGGGCAAGTTCATTCTATTTAAGACAAAACAAAGAAAAAGACTAAACAGCTCTCAAGAAAGAAAGAAAGAAACTATCATAGAGCAGCTTAAGCAATATAACATCAGCTGAGCTCTGTGAGTCTTTTCCTTCGAAATTTTGGAAAAGAAAACGAGTGTTCCCGAAATTTCACACTAGAGAAGGGCGCTTACCTCTGCCGCATTGCCGTCTGCCGCGCATTGGCGATCCGCTTGCGCTCCATGATGGCGCGCGGCCCGGCGCCATCGCAATCCAGCCCCATCAGCCCTAACCCTAAAGCGACACCGTGCGCGCCGGCCTACATGGCTCCCTCCAACGCTCCTCCCTTCCCATGGCTTTCAAATTCAAACACTTGAAACCGGCCGGCGTACACGTGGCAAAACGTGGCAAACGGCAGCCACGTATACTCCTGGCAGTTCCACGTGGACATTTCGTACGGAAGCCCTTGATATTTGGTACCCTAAATCTAGGGTTTTTGTGGAAGGAAGCGTCAAGATTGTTTGCGGGGACGATCGAGCTCGATCGGGGCAGCTTGGCGCTCGAATGCAGCTTGAATCGCTGGAATTGTAAGCGGCGAGTGGAGCGCAGCAGTCATGAACGCCGGGCCGTCGGGATTTCGTGAGTAATTTCCGTCTGGATTGATTGATTGAGCTGATTGCGTTCTCCCGATCTCCAGAGAATGCTCCAATCACGAAGGGCGTTGTGGTGGTGTGTGGATTGGCGACGTTGCTCGTCGGCACTTCGCGGAGGAGCATCATCAAGGCTTGTGGTCTTTCCTATCAAGTAGCTGCGCCAAAAAAGAACTTTTTTTCCTTGTGATGCTGACCTCTAGGATTTTTTGGTAGGCCGTAGTACAAAATATCCAGCTATGGCGTCTCGGGACGGCGACCTGCGTTTTCTCTTCGACTCCCGAGCTAGTTTTCGGTCTCTATTTAATTTATTTCTTCCGGGTGTTTGAACGGCAGATCGGATCAAACAAGTACTCGGTATGAGCTGATAAGAAAATATAAATTCCTTTAGCTTGCTAACCATGGATTGATCACAGGTGTTCGTTCTTACAACTACAATCATCTCGACACTGTTGGAACTTTCCGTCTTGGCATTTTTCAGAGGTAATCAGCTCTAGAAACTCCGCTTTTATGGAATCTAAGATGAGTTTCGGGTGCTCGCAGATCCCACAACTTCCGGTATCAGCCTAGCGCCGGGACCTTATGGATTGATCTTCGCTTCTTTTGTACCGTACTTCTTCGACATACCAATCTCTACGCGCTTTCGAGTTTTTCGAATGCAGTTCTCGGACAAGACCTTCGTGTACCTGGCTGGCCTTCAGGTTCTCAGATCTTCTCTCCTTGAATTGTACCGCAACAATGCAAAGTTTCTTTGCGCAGCTACTACTCTCCTCGTGGAGACAATCTCTGATACCAGGCTTGTGCGGGGTGCTGGCGGGATTTACATACAGATCCAACATTTTTGGCATTAGAAGATTAAAGGTAAGCACAAAATCCGATTTTTACTGTTTCGCCTGACACAAATCGTCACCCAAACAGTTTCCAAAATGCGTGGCATCGTTCTTCTCTCGAATTTTCTCCCCCCTTCTCTTGAGCTGGCCATCGCCAGCCCCCAGAGGCTTGAGAGAGCCTTCGCGACGTTTAGTCGAGGTAAAAAAGAGCTTTTTGTTTTTGTTTCCAAAGGAAGAACAAGTTCTAAGTGACCATAATCTTTGCAGGGACCATTCGTTCCTCCGCAAGCTCCCGCCCGTGCAGCCGCTCCTCCACCGCCTCCTCCGGAAGAATCCATCGCCACTCTCGTCTCAATGGGCTTCGATAGAGGCCTCGCCATCCAAGCTCTGAGCCAAGCTCGAAACGACATGGTTGCGGCTACCAACATCCTCTTGGAGCAATCCCACTAGAAACTCCTTCCACTGTATACATTCTTCTCCAAAAGGGGCCCAAAAATCCACCGAGCACCAAAGTTTTGTTCTTCCCGGTTTGTCTTTGATCCTGGCTCTCGCGTTCCAACTCTCTGGCAGCAAAGCTTCGAGGATCGTCTACTCGGTTTGTCTTTGATCTTGGCTCTCGCGTTTTAACTCTGGGAGCAAGGCTTTGAGGATCGTCTCGTTCACGAGCGTCTCGTCCTCGGACTTGACACGCTGCTGCTTCCAGAAATCGATGGTGGCCATCTTCTTCTCCACCTCCACCAGATCGTGGAGCATGTTTGCACGCTTGAGCCCCTTGGACATGAGCGAGTACGTGATGGAGTTTGGCATCACCCCCTCGTCTTGCATCCTCTTGAACACCGCCAGCGCGTGGCTCACTCGGCCGTAGTGGATGAGCGAGTTGATGAGCGACGTGTAGTTGACGACGTTGGGCTTGCAGCCATTGAGCGGCATCTTCTCCAGCAAGTGCTCCGCGGCATCGATCTTCCCCTCCCGTCCCAGCGACTGGATGAGCACCGTGTAGGTGTGAGCGTCGGGCTTGCAACCAGCGTCGAGCATCTCCTGGTAGATCGCCATGGCCCGGTCGAAGTGCCTCATCTTCACCAGCATGTCGATCACGGTCGTGTACGTCCGCGTGTTGGGCTTCACCTTCAAGTCCTTCATCCAGTAGAAGATCTTCATGGCCAGGTCCGGGTTGTGCGACACCGAGAGCGTGAAGATGATGGAGTTCATCGTCACGATGCTCACCTCGATGTCGCTGCTCTGGAGCTTCATCAGGAGCTCCTCCACCTGCGAGAAGTGGTGGTGGCGGCCCAGCAGGCTGATCATCTTGGTGTAGACGAAGCTGTCGTGCTTGTATCCCGGCTGCTTCTCCACCCAGTAGAAGAACCGAAGCGCCGCCGTCACGTCTCTCATTCCCATGAGCACCCGCAAGACCTTCCAAGGATCCCACCGGAAGTTTGCGGCTTCCAAAGCCGCGGCGGTCTCGGGCGTCCATCTGTAGATAATTGTCGAGAAGGCCTTCATGTCGACGAGAGGCCTGTCCAAGCCTTCCATCACCTCCATATCCTGTAACGGGACGCTCCGTTCCTTAGTTTCACCACCGCTAGAGCCGCGGCGATCATCCTCTTCCTTGGTGGACTCTTGATCAGGAGTTTTAGCTTGAAAGTCTGCGTAAAGTTGGTCCGCCTCGATCATACTCTCCATGGCTTCGAGGAGAGGCGCTGCTTCGGTCAGCTTGCCAGCCTTCTTCAGCGCGTCCATCACCGTGAAGTACATTTTCCCGTTTGGCTTCTGATTCGCCTTCTTCATCCCTTCGAAGAGCCCCTTGAGTAGCTCCAAGTCACCCGCGCTGGCGGCGGAATCCATGAGCACTCTGAAAGTAGCAGCTGTTGGAGAAGCCTTCAAACTGTCCAGCTTTTCAAAAACCAAGAGAGCTGCGTCCAGGTTTCCTGACGAGGCCAAGCACTGAATGAGCACGGTGTAAGTTCTCACGTTGGGCCGGCAGCCACCACTGACCATGTCTTTGAAAATTTCTCCAACTTGTCTAAACCTTTTGAGCTTCGTGAGCAGGCTCATGAGCATCGTGTAAGTCACCACGTTTGGCAGGCACCCCACTTTCAACATCTGGTTCCACATTTCCACCGCCCTGTCGATATCATCGGCCCGGCTGTACCAATGTATGACTGTAGTGAACAAAACCACATTCATCCCACAGCCGTAAGCGGACATGTCGTCTAAAACCTTCTGTATACCCGTGACATCCTTGACTCTTCCGAAAACTTCGATCAAGCTGTTGTAAGTATGCTCTGTGTGCCTGTATCCTTCAACTCCCTTCAACCACTGAAAGAATCCCCATGCAGCATCCGGTTCTAAAGGCTGCCTAAGCACCTGTAGGACGACCAGAGGATTCCACGGCACTTTCAGCTTCTCGACTTTCACCTGACTATCCTCGTTCCAGCCCATTTCCCGGAGAACGTTTCCCACCTCTATAGCTGCTTCCATCTTTGAAAAGAACGAGCCGATCGTGTCCCGGGACTTGAAGGGCTCCCACCGAGGAGGACGACATGGTCGATACATGTGAAGATTTCCTGCTTGAATGTTGAGCGGCGTCTCCTCCTCTGCTGGACTTTCCGACGTACTGGGTTCTTCCACTGCCCCGTTTCCATTTCGGTCTGCTGGAGCCAAGCCTCCGACCTGCGGGTGTTGCCGAAGAAATTGGAAGAACGATCCGTAGTGAGAGCCTTTGCCATTCTTCGCAGTGGTAGAGGGGGCTGCTGCTACTGCCGCACTGGAATGAAACTCGCAGTACCTATGCCATCGAGCTCTCCTCCAGCTAGGCCGCATTCCCCCAAAACCCTGAACCCTATACACTTCAGTAAACTAGAAGGAAAACAACACTAGAAACTTACACCTCAGTGCAGGAAGGACGCTTGATAAGCTGGGGGTGGCGGAGGGAGTCCACTTCCAAACTGGTAGCTGCTGTAAGAAGGATTCCCATAAGCTGCAGACCCGTAGAGCGACGAACCCAGCCCGTCAGCCGAATACAGATATGAGGTAGACATTGAAACTGGAGTTCGATTTCCAGTGTATGTCGTCGTTGCAAACCCCCCTTGGTTCCTCCTGTCATATCCTGTCTGGGAGGCCAACCCGTAGGTAGAGAGGCCGACGCCACCGAACTGAGCTCTGTCCGATGGCCGATAGAAGCTCCTTTCACCGTTTCCATAGACAGTTCCATTTCCATTGCAAGCTCGAGGACGCTTGGCTTGTGCTTTGACAGCAACTGCTGCTCGTTTCCTGTCGGCCTTGGCCCTCTCCAGCACATCGATCCTTTTCTGCAGCGACTGCGGAGGAAACTGAGCGTCCAGCTTGTATTCCTCGATGCACTTGATGACAGATTTCAAAGCTGACAGCTCCTTCATCGACGAGTCGTTCTTTACAGGAACAAATGCATTGTCAAAAGAAAAGTAGGGTAATATAAAAACTCTGTGGTACCTGTGCGGCAGCTGAGTTGTTGCCGTTCTTCAGGATCACTTGAGCTGACTTTCGAGCATCTTTGAGGTAGGCTTTGAGCAGCGGCACAGGTTCAACTCGATCCATAATCTCGAACGCATGAGCAAAAGCCAGTGCCTCAACTTGCTTTCCTTCCTTCGCAAGCTTGTCCACCACATCTGGAAGAACAAAGACATCAAGACGAAACGAACGTAATTCTCAGAACGCTTTCAACAAACAAAAGCAAAAACTGAACCAACGCGAAGAACAGCTCGCATAGAACACAAGACGATTGAGGACACCGACCTGGTATCTTCGGGGCCAGTCCCAGGGCCCTGCAAAGCGCAGGAGACTGCCTGCGCCGTGCGACAGTGGTCACAAGCCTGCAAAGCTCTTCATCATCATACTCGGAGGCAATCCCATAAGTTGCCAGGAGCTGCAAGAACACCTGCGCGTCCAATGAATTCTCCGATGCCACAGCACCGCTAGAGTCCTTGAGGACATCCATCCTAGACTTCCATCTGCCAGCAAGCTCCTTGGCACGCTCCTTGATGTTAAACGGCACCACCGGATGCTCGACTCCTAGAACCGGGTCGGCCAAAGCCGAGCCAGCACTCTCTAAGATGAGCACACAAGCACGGCGATTGGCCGAGACCCCTGACTCCTTTCTATCACCACCACCACCACTCTCACTATCAGACGGGATGCTATACCCCTCAAGGGCATCCAGGACGAGACGAGCCGGATCAATGGCACACCGAATTGCGACCGGCAACTCCAACCTCAATGCACTCACATCCTTCCTATGCTCACTCACGTACCTTCTCAAGCCTTCCCCGTCCATGTTCTCACAGAGTGTTTTAAGCTCTGGACGAACTCTCACCTCCGCCACCACTGAGTTGACCGTCGGCTGCTTTGGGGCGGGCGATGGCACTGGCGTTGCTTCTGTCGTGGGTGTTCCACTGCTGCCTTGCCCGTTCGTGGGGGAATCGTTGCTCTCCTCGGAATGCTGCTGCTGGGCGGCGAGAGGATCGTGATCCGAGGCCGGGGATCCGCAATTCTCCTCCGGGTTGCCGATATTTCCAATCCCTGTCCCCGGAATCTCCAGATAGATGGCCTGCCGCTCCTCGGTCAATCGCCGCTTCTCCTCCACAATGGCCGCGATCGCTGCCTCGCGCTGCTCCTGGACCCTGGCCAGCGATGCTTCCTCCCGCGCGGCGATCGCCTCCTCCCTCCGGCTCAGCCCTTCCTCCACATCGTCTAGGGCTTTCTCGCGATCGCTGAGCTCCTCGTACCTCTTCCGCAGCGCCGCTTCCACCTGAGCGAAGTGCTCCTCAAGCTGCTTCCACTCGATCGTGCAGCTCTCCAGCGCGGCCCGCCGGGACTCCAGCTCTTGGAATGCGCGCTCGATGCGCTCCCGCCGCGCAAGAACATCGTCCAATGCAAGCGCTACCGGGCTGAGATGAGAGATTCCAGCGTCTGATCCAGCCATCGCGAGGAGATACACGAAAATATTTCACCCTAGAACCAAGAACACCAAACAAAATGCTGGCCGTTGAGGCCCAGATTGATCCAACGGCCAGTAGCGAATTCCCGGGCCGCGGCACTTTGCAACCGCTTGCCACGTGGCAGCCTGGTTTCTAACAGACTGTCTCAGATTCGAAGTAAACGGCGGCGACTGCCGCCCCAAATTCGTGACGCGTGACAAAATCGTGGACGTCGAACCTCCCGCGATCCGGGGCGTCCGTTTCCCGCATCCATGCCTCTGTGTCGAAGAGAAGGAAGACGTGCTTGTGCCTCCCTTTGGAGATGGACGGCATTTGACGATACTCGAGGATTTCTTCGTGTTCAAAGCCTGGAAAGACAATTCCAAAGTGAGAACTCTGCAAAAGAGTTTTTGAAGTAATACCAGTTTGAAGAGATTTCAAGACCATCCACTGCAAGTAATCTTCTCCACCGGCTTCGAGCTCCACGAGTAGCAGCAAGAACAAGCTTGGCCTGGAATTCGATCCACCAGATCTTTCTACCACTCTTACGGACGGTGGTCCGTGCATTACTTCTCGGTCGATGATAATTCCATTAAAAACCTGGAAGTTGCCGAAGGCTATCTCCAGAAAAAATCCATTCTCCTCCACACTGAATAAACAAATAAAGTACGTAAGAAAGAGCACTAGCTTGAGCGTTTAACACAAAGAAAAGAACCTGTCTAGCAAGTCTGGGATGATATGCGTCTTCTTTAACAATGTCGAGGTTGTAGGGAGCTCCGTTATATCGGCGCCAGGAACCATCCCGGAGTTGTTCGCTCGGCCTTTAAAAATCGAAGTGTGTCAGTTCTTAAAACGCACGAACTCACAAAGAATTTATTACCTGGAGTACAAGGAGGAACAGTGCTTACGATCGCCTCCGTGTGGCTATCGACCACTCCAAATGCGCAAGCAGCCATGTCCTTCAGCGAGAGATCGGCGGTTTCAGTGAGACCTGCTGTCACAACTCTCTGCAGCATGCTCATTGTCGCTGCTGAGACTGGCAAAGATCTACAAAAAGAGAAAACAATGAAAGAAAGTTAAAAGAAAAAGTTAAGTAGAGGAACTCGGAAGCTTAGCCTTAAACTATACCTGGACGAGATTTGCAGCTTACATCAAGCACAGACTTGAAAATTCGAAAGAAAAAGCTTTCTTTTTTACACGAGAACATACCAGGCAACAAAAGCAGAACTAGAAAATACAGACATTGACAGCAAACACGAGAATGAAACATCGTCACTGTGACCTTATATCAGTTGCGGGTTCCGATCCATCGTTTTGAGCTGAAAAATTGTCAAAACACTTTAGAACAAGCTCGATCAATCGGTTTACGTTGTCCTTACCAGCAAACGGACTGGTGGCAGAGCCATGAACTTTAATCCGGGCGCTCATTCTACTGTCATCGCAGGACGGATCTTCCAACTTCTCTAAGCGCTGCGCTGCTTTATCTGAACATAGGCGGTTTTTCAAGATGTGGAGATAGAACAAAAATAATTTACCACCCTGCTCTTTCTGTTTTGGATCTACTCCTTCGAGACTTTCATCTAGAGAAGTCACCATTCCAACCTGAGAATCAACCAGCACTCCTGATAAGAAGAGAAACAAAATCCTTTTGCCAAAGTTAAACGCGCTTTCCTTTCCGAGAATGATGTATACCTGTGTATGGATCATATGCCTTGGACGAAGTTTTAAGAGCTTGCTGCTGACCCGAAAGCCCTCCCTCGGCAACATCGCGCAGCGTCGAGGGAGAATCTTGTTGCGCGCCTTCTTTCTTCTCGGCGATCATACTGGCGGCATTGCTGCCCCCGCAAGGATTCACACCCACATTCTTATCCTCCATCCCCAAAATCGAAGCGATTGAGGCGCAAGCAGCACAAACAGCGGCAGCTCCCTCTTCCCCTTCTCAAGCGCCCTAAACTGCGATCAGTCCTCCAAGTGTGAAAAACTGGACGCGTGTCCCACCGACGTGGTGCGATCGTTCTAGCACGACACGTGGAAAGCCCTAAAATGTGGGGCTAGGATGAAACCTTAAGTGTGAAACCTTGGGGAAAGTAGACCACTAGTGTCTTACAAGCACATTGACAAATGTGTCCCGCTGGGTAACACCAACTTTGTGTTGCAAACAAAAGAATCTACCAAATCCATCCAATACCCGTGCTACGTACGATGCTACGATTAAAAATACTATCTCGGTATATTCCGTGCTCCTCCTCACACACACACACACAACACAAGGCAATCGGGCCAAACGACGCCATCAACCAGATATTCGGCGTGACATAAGCAGCACCACACTATAAATAAAACCAAAGATCAAAGATCAAACAAAAGGTGGTGGGCAGCAGCAGCACATTAAAAAATCGATATAGCGTGAGCTCGATTGCCCTAAATTCCACAGCTTCACGTGTTGGGGACCTATGGTTCGTTGAAGCTGCAGCACACCGCCTTTCTTTTTGAATTAGGTGGAAATCGGCGATCCGTCCGATCCTGGCGGCGGGGTAAGCCGCCACGTGGCGGCGCGGCCGGCGCTAGATCGCACCGTGACGATCACGCCACGTCATGCTCGGCTTCCCATGAGGATCCACCCCGCGTGACATGACTGATGTTCCTTCGCCCTAAATTCCCTTTTTTACCCTTCCGTACCCCTCAATGACGCCCTTGCCCCTTGCATTTTAATTGCGGCACCCGGGTTATTATTAGAGTTTCTTTGGGCTAAAGAAACTGGTAAATCGCCCATGTAAGAAAGCTTTTTGACGGGCTGTGAAGTGTGGACTCCCCTTCTCTTTTTCCTCTATTCGCGAATCGCCTTCTCCATTCATTCATCCATTTTTTTTCTTCCCCCATTCATTCTTCGTTGTGTGTTAGTGTGTTTCGGCACAGCCGCCGCGGCTCAAGAACCAGCGGCAAAGATCGGCGCCTCCGGCCTCGGCGATCTCGCGGCTCGTCTCCACCGATCGCCCGGCGCTGCGCGGCACGCAATGGATCGCGTCGGGAGCTCCGAGGTGATGCGCGGCGCCGCCCGGATTGATCGATCCGAGGCGCCTTGAATCGCCGGCCCCATTTCCGTGATCATGTACTGGTAATATTGCCTCTTTTTCCCGATTCGATCTTTGGTGAATTCCGGCCAGGCGCCGCGCGGAGAGGGGAAATCGGCGCTCCTGATTCGCGATTCATCGCGTCGAGGTCGGTATTTCGGTAATGTGCAATCGATCGCGCTTCTTTGCCCTGTTTCGGTGCACGGATTGCTTGGCATATCGATCGATCCCCTTGCATTCCTGGATCCGTGGGGGAAAGAATTTGACTTTGTCATGGTTTGCCTGGAGAGATCGCAATTTTTCTTCTTTTTTGTCTCTCCAGGGTCATGTTCCAGAGCATAATGTTGGTACCTTACGCGTAATTTTGACGCTTGGTTTGCTACAGCTTTCGTGGTTATGCGGTTCCCTTCTATTGACAAGGAGGCTGACCTTGGAGCTGACTGGTCAGTAAAAAAATCCCTTCTCATTCCAATGTTTTGTTTCAATGATCAGAAGCGCCTTCGCTATGGCTTTCAGATGAAGTGCCATGTGTGTTGGAGCCAAGTTTCGTAGCAGTTTAGAGCAGTCGAGCGAGCAGCGCCATGGGTCAGGACGACGAAGATATTGATCAACTCTTAGGTGAAATCCCTCGGGCTACCTCGGCGCCTCCGCATCTTGATGAATTCCGGCCGGGTCGGGACAGTACTATTGCTCAGCAGCAGGAGGATGGCTTGACCAGCTCGGAGACAGACAGCAATTCTTCTGGTATGTACCCGGAGGGGTTCACAACGTTTACGCCCCCACGGGCCGCATTTGATGCGTTTGGTTTTGGGCTGAGCAACAGCAAGAGCGTTAACAGGGGCTCGTGTACAACAACCAGTCACGACAGCGCCTTTCCGCAAGACGAGACGGGAAACTTGGTCCAGCTGCCTCCGAATGATCCCGCGAAGTTTACCGGTGGTTACGTGGACAATGGCTTGTATCGCCACTCTCAGCGGTCTGCGACCGAGTACTACGACTATTTGCGATCTCTGCAGCAGGACAGGATACTGCAAGCGCAGAAGCAGCAGGTCTTTCTCTTCCAACGTGAGCTAGAGGAGGAGCGGCAGCGGAGGCTACAACAACACATCTTGCAGCAGCAAATCCACGACCGAGCAGCTCACCTCTATGGTTTGCAAACTCAGGCGTTGCTGGCGGCCGCGGTTGCTCCATATCGGGCTGGACGTCAACTTCAACCTTCGGCGGTTAACAGGGACGTGTACCATCGGCAGCCAACTTCTCAAGGTCATATAGACTCCATTTGCCGCTACTATGCCCAAGGTTATTGCAGCCGAGGAGATCAGTGCCCGTATTTGCACATTCAAGCGCCTGTAACGGGGAACCGAGCTGACAAGTATCCTTCGCGAGCAGGCAAGTCGTCGGTATCAAGAACAAGAAAGAAGCAGAGCAATGGCGGTTATGTTTATGCCACTGGTTTAGAGAACGAGGACGCCGACGAGGACGGGTTTTACGGCTCGTCGAAATCGTTATTGTATCATGATTTGCAGCAGCTGCAGCTAGGGAGCTCCAACGAGCAGGCGCTTAGATACTCGTCGCTGAAGGAGGTAGAGGGGCGTATTTATTCTATTGCCAAAGATCAGTACGGTTGTCGATTTCTCCAGCGGAGGTTTGACGAGGGCGTTGCAGAAGACTTGCAGAAGATCTTCGAGGAGATAATCGACCACATTGTCGATTTAATGACCGATCCATTCGGTAACTATCTCGTGCAGAAGCTCCTGGAAGTTTGCACCGAGGACCAGCGACTCGAGATTTTACGTGTCGTGTGCTCTGGAGACGAGTTGATTTCGATCTCCTTGAACATGCACGGGTACGCTTGTTTTTTTTTTCTTATCGCTCACTAGAGGCTTTCTTCCTTGCAGCACCCGAGCTGTACAGAAGCTAATTGAGACGTTGAAGTCCCCTGAACAGGTTTCTATGATCACCTCCTCGCTCGAGCAAGGGATAGTAATTCTTATCAAGGACTTGAATGGTAACCACGTAGTCCAGCGCTGCCTCCAGCGCCTTGGGAACGAGGAGAACCAGGTTAGAGCTTTTGGATTGTCTCGCCTCTAACTTACTAAAGTGGAAACTCTGGCATGCAGTTCATTTTTGATGCCGCGGCGCAGCACTGTGTCGAAGTTGGAACCCACAGGCACGGGTGCTGTGTTCTTCAGCGGTGTGTGGATTTTTCAAAAGGTGTACAAAAGGAGCGCTTGGTTGGAGAAATAGCCGCCAACGCGCTAGTGCTTTCGCAGGATCAATACGGGTATGCAATGGCCTTCCTTTCTTTCGAGCCTCAGTGACGCTTTGTTGGTGCAGTAATTATGTTGTGCAATACATCTTGGACGAGGCGCCGTGGATAGCTCCGGAGGTGATGGCCCAGCTGGAGGGGCACCACGCGCACCTCGCGATGCAAAAGTTTAGCAGTAACGTTGTAGAGAAGTGCCTGAAGCAAGGGGCGGATGACAAGCGTGCGCGAATCATACACGAGCTAACCAAGAGTGCGTTCCTGGGGCAGCTGCTGCAGGATCCCTTTGCAAACTACGTGATCCAGTGCGCGCTTACAGTCACGAAGGTACGCCAAAGTTTCAAAGTTTGTTCGATTTGTTCTAGCTCTGGGAACTTACACTTGTGGTATTCCAAATCCAGGGAGCTTTGCACGCGAGCTTGGTGGAAGCTATACGTCCGCATCTGCCAGCACTGCGCAGCAGCCCATACGGGAAGAGAATTTTGTGCCGGACGAACCTTAAGAAGGCGTGAGTCAAGCGGCAAGAGGATTTTGTCTTTCCGGACAAAGCTTAAGAAGGCGTGAGAAGCTCTCGATAGAGAACCATTGATCAACGTTTCGTACGGTACTAGACGGGAAAATTTTCTCTCCATGTTTTTGATCATTTGCTCTTACTGATACTTGCGGCCTGTACATTTGGAAAATGTAAAACTTTTTTATAGAGATAAAAACGGAGCCTTTGTACGGCTAGGGTCTAGGGTTTGGGTTTTGGGGTTTAAGGTTTAGGGCCAAGTCATTCCTTCGTACACGTCGCGCTTTGGGTGTCCACGTGGATGCTCTTCTAGGGTTTATGGCCAGCGGCCTAGTTTTTTTCTCCTCGATCTCTCCGTGTACCGCCTCTCGTCCCATGGCGCGAGCTTCGATCGACGAGAAGACGAGGCCTCCGATGCTCTCGAAAGGCGCATTTTCTCCTCCGGATTGGGCCAAACACTTGAATCCAGCGCCGAGCAGCATCTACTGTCTCGCACAGGTATGCTCAATTCTCCATTCTTTCTTCGTTGATGGCCTACATTTTGCTCATGCAGCTTCCATCGCCAATCCATCGCTGGGATTTGCCGAATTTGCCCGCTGATACCCAAGTCTGGATCAAGGTTGTGTGTGTGTGCGTGTGTGTGTTATTCTTCTTGTGTCTCAGATTTTTAATTTTTTTTTCATTCGATCGCAGAGAGATGATCTCACTGGAATGCAGCTGAGCGGGAACAAGGTGAGAAAGCTGGAATTTCTCCTGGCAGAAGCAAAGTTACAAGGTGCCGATTGCGTGATAACCATCGGTGGAATCCAAAGCAACCATTGTAGAGCCACCGCTGTTGCTGCTCGCTATCTGGATCTCGACTGCTATCTCATCCTTAGAACAAGCAAGGTGTGTCTTCTTCTTTTCTTTTCTTTTTTTCTTTTCAACCTTTCTTCTTATTTTTTGTGTAGAGTCTGGTGAATGAAGATCCTGGACTTGTTGGTAACTTACTTGTAGAGCGACTCGTGGGAGCTCATGTGGAGCTCGTCTCGAAAGAAGAGTACACGAAGCACGGTAGTGAGGTATTGCTTCGTTTCCCAGAGTTCGATTGCGTTTTGTAATCAAGTTTTTCGCTTGTTTTGCAGGCCCTTGGAGACATGCTCGTAGAAAAACTAAGAGCCCAAGGAAGAAAGCCTTATCTCATCCCTGTTGGTGGCTCCAATTCTCTTGGAACCTGGTTAGTATCTCAGAGTTTCTTTCTTCTTTGTTTTCTGAGCTTGCTTGTTAGGGGCTATATTTCCGCTGCACAGGAGATTGAGCAGCAAATAGAGGCTGGGACGTGTCCCCGTTTTGACGAGATTGTCATGGCATGCGGAAGGTTAGTTCATACTTTTCCTCTTTTCATGTAGCTGATGTAGTTGTTTATGGATTCTCTTTTCATAGTGGTGGAACTACAGCAGGACTGGCTCTTGGAAACCATCTCAGCATGATCAAGTCCAAGGTTTTGTTTTTGTTCTTTGTATCGGTATCTAAACAATGAAGAGGTTTTGGACAGGTTCATGGTTACACCGTCTGTGACAGCCCGGATTATTTCTACGATTACATCCAGGGACTTCTGGATGGTTTACATGCGCAAGTGGACTCTCGAGACATTGTCAGGCTGGTTGATGTAAGTTTGCTGCTTGTTGATGGAAGGATTGGAGGAGCTAACACTGTAAGAACTTGATCAGGCCAAAGGACTGGGATACGCACTGAGTAGTACAGGAGAGCTTGAGCTGGTGAAAGAGATCTCGGAGGCCACTGGCGTAATTCTGGATCCAGTTTATAGGTGAGGAGAGAAGTTTTCTCACCAAGTGTTCTCTAACTAGAAATCTCTTCGTTTCTTTGTGTGTTTCTCAGTGGGAAAGCATTGCATGGCATGGTTAAAGACATGGTGTGCGATGCCAAGTATTGGACAGGGAAGAAGGTGCTGTTCATTCACACCGGAGGCCTCCTTGGCATGTTTGATAAACTCCAGCAGATCCAACCCCTCACCGGGAATTGGAGGAGAATGCAAATCATGTAAATCTAAATTCTTAGTCAGAGAAACGAAATTCCTCCCTTGGAATATCTTGCAACGATCAACAATTCGAAAACTCCTTGAATGCATTCTTGCATTATTTCCCTCCCAGCAGACTCCAATTCTCGTTGTCTCCCACACACATCTCACACGGACTTGAAAGGAATATGAACACGCGGGAGCCATGGAAGGATCTGAGCTTGTGTCCGTCCTACCTCGCTGAGTGCTCTCCTTTTCTCCCTGGTTGAGTGCTCTCGCTGGTTCCATATTTTTTTTCCCTGGTCTTGCTTTCTAGTGCTCGTTCCATGCCCATCCTGCTCGCCATTTCGTTTGTCTTGTTTGTTTACACTGGCGATGGCGGTGGTGTTCAAAACCATGAACATCTTTGTTCAAAAACCTGAATGCCAGGTTTTTGAACAGCACTGCCATCGCCACCAACGCCACCAACGCCACCAACGCCACCACTGCCATCACAACAAGTGCAGTACCTCTAGTTTTGTTTGGGAAAAGGAGATCTTAAAAATTCAGCAGTGATTTTCTTTCTGGAGGGAAGATCTCCTCTTCCCAACGAAAAACAGCGGTGATCAGATGGAGCATCTTGCTCTCATGATCATGATCATGAGCAGGACGCTCCGTTGTTTTTGGTTGCTACTGTTGGTGAACAGCCAAAGCGGCCAAGGCAGCGTGACATCACGCTGCCTTGGTTTCTTTGGCTCCGCTGAAGCAGGATGGTCTCAAGATTCCTCTTCTCTTTTGGCTACTGAGAATGGAATGTGTGTTTAAAAGGAAATCATGAGAGAAACGTAGATTCTTGAAACTTCTGGTGTGCGAATTGCTCCAATGCGCGTGCGGAAAAGAAATAGCTTCATTCAAGGGAAGAACTATTCCTGCCGGGAGCGATTATCTAGCCAAGGGAGTTCTATTCCAAACTGGCAAACAAACTATTTATAGAGCTCTTCTCCCAAGCAACAAGGAAGCGGCTCCAACTCCAAGCAAAATTCTCCATGTTCGAAAGAAAAAGATTCATCCAATTTTGTGATTATTTTGGCACTATTTGTACAATTATAGTGTTTAGAAGCAAGCTCTTGCAACCTCAATCGCAGCCAAAAGGTCTACTTTCAAAGCGAAAGGAAATCAACTGGCGCGGACCTTCGCCTTGACACTCTAACAGACGTGCTTGACTGATTGCAAGCGAGTGACGAGCCCTCCAAGAGTTACTGGTTTGTTTCTGCAAACTCTCGCTCGCAAGGATTTGCCGGAAAAGATGCACGCACCTATCCAATCCCAGGTCAGTAGCATACAATGCCCAGTGTCTGAAAATGTGTAGCAGGAAAAATTTTCAGGGGCGGTGACGGCGAGGCCCAAACTCCATCTATATCATCAACAAGGCAAGTACGTTTGAATTGCTGAAGAGAATTCTAAAGGCTTCTGGCAGATTTCTTCCGAAGAGATCTAAGGTACAGTATCCAGGACGCTTGGACTTCATTTGTTGAAAGGAGGAAGGCTACATAGTTCGGGCTTCCGGTTTTGCAATCCCAGTTTGTGTCATGGTATTGGAGCTCGGTTAGCGCCATGGAAAGGAAGCCAGCCATTTGTGAGTTCGATGGAGAAGGTTTTTGAAGCCTATCTCCTTTCCACGGTTTGTTTGGCATTGTAGATGGGACAGAGCCACTGCTAGCACTGAGTGCAAATGCTGCAAATGTTCGTGATTGGACTCTTCGGGACTCCAAGGCTAGGGGCAGTATCACAATGTGTCTCTCCTCGAATGTGCTCCTTGCTGCCCCATCAATCCCCATGTCCACGGCTGCAGCACTTTGAAAGTGGCTGAATGAGATGGATGTCTTTAACATCCACTCACAGATGAATTCACTGAGGTCGGAAGAGAATGGAAGCACACAGCAACTTCATGGCTTCTTCACTCAGCTTGCAACTGGAGCAAATCATGCCCTCATGGACGAGCAGCAGAGGCTGCGGCTCTACAGATCCTTACTGAGTAGCTGGAAGAGTGCTGTGGAAAGCTTGCTTCTTCAGCCAGGGATGACTTTGGGCAGATGCTGTGAGGAGCCTTTGCAACATTGAAGCTATGCTAAGTTGCCTCAGGCTATGTATGCTTCCAAGGCTCCAAAGTGATGCCAAGATGTGCATAAGAAACTTGTCTTCATTAAACATGATATTTGTGCTTACAAGCGCCTGTAAACTTTACTTTACCGATGGCATCATTTTGTGCATATCTAATGAAGACGTATTTTTTACTTTTGGGATCAATCTTTTGTCCAAAATGCATATGTAGTAGGCTGTAGCTTGAAGCTGGATGCTTGCATCACAACAGATGCCTTGAAACTCTTTGTTGAAGTATTTGCCACCTCTATCAACTTTCAATCTTGCCTCAATATATCCCTTATATGTTCAAAAGGCAAAATCTTACACCAAGAAGTGGATACATGTCTAGTGGCTATAATCATCAATAAAGGTGATCAAATGTCATGGCTTGGGATGTCGATGCCAAGTCCAAACGTAGACTTGGATATATGCATATGAAAGATCATGTCATTGTTACTAACTTGGATTTTTAGAATATCCCATTTATATTTTGTGAATTCTACATTCTAGGCAAACATCACTACCATAATTTATCACTGAGCATGCATTGTACAACTTCCATGGTTTGGAAAGCTTGAATTGAATCAGCAGCAGTGAGCTCATACAAATCCCTTATGGCCCAAGAAATAGCTACACAAACAGAACGGAAAAGTCACTAGAGTCAATTCAGGAGACTCCTTTGGCATTTAAGATTACTATTGCACTTTGTCACAACAGATATTAAGTTTATCAGTTTAACAATTTAGCAGTTTACATTTTTCATAGCAAGATAGAGATAGAGACACACCATAGAATACCATGGTCCTCCCATGATTAAGTAAGAGCTAAAATTGACTAATGCCTTTCATATGTATGGTTGTGTCATTGCCAATTAAACATTATGTTTGCTATTGTTCACCTGGTAACAATCTTTTTATTGCCCATAAGAATAATATAACTAGAGTCTACTCAATGCCACAACTGCCTCTGCATTGTAGAGCTCCTCATTAGCCTCAGATGCTATGCCATCTCCATCACTCTTGAGAAAATTGGCTTGGAGATGGGGCATTAGGCTTGCAATTGTATGGCCCCGAAGCTTGCTAGCTGTTGCTGCAAAAGCATACACTAATTCTTGGCATCTGGGTTTGGCACACTTCGATGTTCTAGAAGTTCGCTCTTTCTGGATGAGACTTGCTTTGTTCTTTTGATCCCACTTGTGGGAGCAAACTTGGTTTTACCTCTGCCATTAGCTCCTATTCATGTTTTGCCACCAGCTCCATTAGCTCCTCTGGGAAATCCTCTACAAGTAGATATCCTTAAACTAGTTAATGCTCCTCTAGTCAAGGATAGGCCTCCAATGCTTATCAACGTCATGGCATGCCTAATCTGCTGCCATTATTCACCTACAGAAATGTTGGCCCTCATTGAAAGTTCAGGAAAATGCTAAAACATATGTTGTGGAGCTTGATGACTTTTGCAGCCATGTTGATGCCAACATCCGCATGACCTATGATGAGGCTGTCTCTATTGTCTCTGGTCCTAAAGCTCACCTTGCCAGTGTGGAATAAGTTGCTTCCATTCGGGTTAATGGCACGTGGATTTTACACCACTAGGATCAAAATAATTTTTTTCCAAAAAGTATGAAATTTAAGGCATGATTGCTTGTTCATGGCAACTATAATGAAACATTTTCCCAAGTTGCCAGCCTTCATATTGTTTTTTGCGCTTGCAGCTGCTATATGGATGTCAAGATGGCCTTCTTGAATGGGGATACCCAGAGGATATCAACATGCATATGATGTTGAGCTGTATGGCAATTGCAGAAAGCTTTGTATGGTTTAAAACAAAAATCTTGCATCTAGTATAGAAAATTTGATGCTAGAGGTCATGCAAGGAGCATGCTCATAATGGCTCTCTACATTAATGATTTGCTCATCGTGGGTGATGCTCCTGATGCCAAGGCAGCAATAGCATATGGGTGATGCTCCTGATGCCAAGGCAGAAATGGCATATAGGTGCTCTTCAGGTTTTCCTATTTTTTTCCTCAATATAATAATTGATGCACTCTTTTTGTTCAAAGCAGCTAGTTTGATGTTCAAACATATTGCCCTGGAGCTGCATATGAGACGATGTCCTCTTCCCTATCAAGACTTCAATATGGCATCGACAGTGCTGTGGCCGTAGTTTACCAATAAATTACGATCGGGAACTAATAGACACCTGAAGCATTATTTGAGCCACCAGCATTAAATTAGTGTTATTAAATTAAGGCACATTGTAATGACTCAACGCAAATCCTACTATTCAGAGTCAGGGAAGCTAAGGAGCGCTTCCAGGTACTGCTGCTTCGCGAAGGAGGCTCTTGGTCCTTCTCAATCACATCGGAAAATCTCCTTCTCTTAGTAGCCCACAGATTTGCCCCATTGTGAAACGTCTGGATATGATTATATCATAGAAGTTTTATTAGTATTTCACAACGAGATTGCTGGGATTTGCCGAGTTGGCACCCGAGTCTGGATCAAAGTTGTGTTTTCTTGTCTCTAAAATTTTTTCATTCGATCCTCTAAAATCTTTTCATTTCGATGAGCTCACTGGAATGCAGCTAAGCGGGAACAAGCTGGAATTTCTCCTGGCGGAAGCAAAGGTACAAGGTGCCGATTGCGTGATAACCATCGGTGGAATCCCAAGCAACCATTGTAGAGCCACTGCTGTTGCTACTATCTGCTCGACTGCTATCTCATCCTGCAAGATTCTTCTTCTTTTTTTTTCTTCAGCTTTTCTTCTTTACTTTGGTCAAAAGAAGACTACACGAAGCACGGTTGTTCGTTTTTCAGAGTTCGATAGCGTTGGAGACATGCTCGTAGAAAAACTAAGAGCCCAAGAAAGAAAGCCTTATCTCATCCCTGTTGGTGGCGTGCCTGGTTAGTACCTCTTATCCTTCATTAAGTTTTGTTCTTCGTTGTTTCTAAGCTTGCTTGCTAGGGGCTATATTTTCGCTGCACGGGAGATTGAGCAGCAAGTAGAGGCTGGGACGTGTCCCCGTTTAGACGAGATTGTCATGGCATGCGGAAGGTTAGTTCATACTTTTCCTCTTTTTATGTAGTTGTTTATGGATTCTCTTTTCGTAGCGGTGGAACAACATCAGGACTGGTTCATGGTTACACAGTCTGTGACAGCCCGGACTATTTCTACGATTACATCCAGGGACTCGCAAGTGAACCCTCGAGACATTGCCAGGCTGGTTGATGTAAGTTTGTTGCTTATTGATGGGAAGATTGAAAGAGCTAACAAAACTTGATCGGATCCAGTTTATAGGTGAGGAGAGAAGTCTTTCGAGTGTTCTCCAACTAAAATCTCTTGTCTTGTTTCTCAGTGGGAAAGCATTGCATGACAGGTCAAGACATGGCGTGTGATGCCCAGTATTGGACAAGGAAGAAGGTGCTGTTTATTCACACTGGGGGCCTCCTTGGCATGTCTGATAAACTCCAGCCCCTCACTGGGAATTGGAGGAGAATGCAAATTATGTAAATTGAAATTCTTAATGAAACTCCCGTCCATTTGAAGGATATCTTGCAACGATCACCAATTCAAAAACTCCTTGAATGCCGGCCTGGTTTCTTGTCACTCCATTTTCCATTAGCTCCCTCCCTTGACACGCAGCAGACTCCTATTCTCGTCAACTCCCACACACATCTCACACAGACTCGAAAGGAATATGACGCGCTGGAGCCATGGAAGGATCTAGAAAGCGCAAAATTCTTCTTCATCACTGGCCCCAGCCCCATGCTCTTCCACTGGTTTCCCTAGCGCTCTCAGTTTGTTTCCATCCTAGTGCTCTCGCTGGTTTCGCTTTCTCCCTAGTGCTCTCTGCTTTCCTTTTTTTCCCTGGTCTTGCTTTCCATTGCTTTAAGTTGGGACTGAATCTTGCTCGCCCTGGCAATGGCGGTGGTGTGAACATCTTTGGTGTGTCTGTCGTGCGGGCGGCAGGACAGATGTTCAGGTTTTTGAATACCACCGCCATTGCCACCACTGTCATCACCAACATGTGATGCGTTTCTTTGGGAAGAGGAGATCTTCCCTGCACAAACAGATCTCCTCTTCCCAAACTCTGGTCCAGCTGGTGACGGCGCAGAGCTCTACAAAAGGTACGAACAAAAAACAACTAGAGCTTGCATGCGAGCAGCCGGAGGATGTGCATATGGGGAATTTCTGAAGCAAGGCGGCAGCAAGAAACCTCCATGAGAGACTCTCATGGAGGTATTTTGCTGCCTCTTTGCTTCAGGAATTCTCTCCAAATAGAACTCTCAAGATTCCTCTTTTCGTTTTGGCTACTGATAATCGCTTCCGATTGTTTCATGTTGGAATAGAACTCCCTAGATTCCTCTTCTCCTCTTGGCTAGACAACCGCTCGCGGCAGGAATCTCTCTTTCCCCTTGGAACGAATGAAGCTATATTGAAACTTTGGCGCGCGCATTGGAGCAATTCGCGCACCAGACGTTTCAAGAACCGTTAGTCTTCATGATTCTCTTGTAAACAACATTCCATTCTCTTCTTCCCGTCTTTAGCAAGCAACAAGCAAGCGAAAACAATCAAATCATCTCCAGCTCCAAGCAAAATTCTCCATGTTCCAGGGACTGCGTTTCGACCTTCGAAAGAAAAAGATTCATCCAGGTGATTTTTCACATCGCGGTCATCGCTATTTGTGGTAAACGCTAAAGATCTAAGAGTTCATAACCATTCTGCTGGTGCGCAGCTCGGCAATCTCTTCCTTGATAAATCAAAGCTTTCCACCTCAGGATCGACAAAGGCGCCTTCAAAAAAGCCTAGCTGTCCCGGCTCCAGGAGAATTGGAGATGGTGGTTAAGCGTGGGATCATAGCATCTCTATATTATCCATGGCAGCCGCGCGCAGCGTCCTGAGGATCATCACATTGGCCTCCCAAACGCGAGGAAGACGTGGAGATAGCCTCCCATGGAATGCAGTGCGTTTTGCATATGCCCATATCCGGTATCTTGTTTGAATCTTTGGATCCTTTCAAGAACCTCTTTTGATGTATTGATTTTGCCATGCATTGCATACATTTTACGTTTAGAATGCAATGCTGCGCCGTGGCATCTCTAGAAACAGTTCCTGGTATCGCTCTAGATTCCCTTTCACGGAGCATCTTGCAAATCTAGCGGCGGCATGGCGACTTGATCGCAGTTCTCTATGCGAAATCAGCCCAGAGATCGCTGAAAGTTGATCTGAGCTAAAAAAACGTATTCTCTCTTCAATTCTGGTGGCCTGGAGCAAAGGAATGAGCTTTGGTTCTCACTCTGTTTCTCTTGCTCTCACCCAAGTAGTCCTCACCCTTTTGCTACCAATGCTTGCATATTCTTGGTATGCTTCTGGGACTGATTGTTTGTTTGTGTAACAGGAGCCAATGTAGGCAAGAAGCTCTTGAATCCCTAGATGTCGAGGAGGGTGCTCTTGTCAGGAGCTCGTCGACGAAAGAAGGGAAGACTGGTGATGGCATGCGCACTGGGATGGCCGGTCCCCAACCCAATAAATAGGATCTTTTGCCATGACAGAAAAATGTTCGGAAGCAGCTCGGGTGACTCGGGCAACAAGCAAACGGTGCAGAATGAAAAAGATTTTTTGGTCTGTTTTTCAGCCAAAACAGCAGTCGCCCAAAACAGCAGTTGCCCAAGGAGATACTCTTTGGTTGATAAAATTCCTGGTCTCCTCTTCTTGATAATCTAACAATTGGAATGAATGGAACCTTGAAAGTTATAATTAAAAATAATATTTTATTTTATTTTTGCTAATAATAACACTTAGAATAAGAGATTCTTTGTGGAACATTAATAAAAAGTATTTTTATTTAAAAAACATGTTTCATGAAGAATTATTTAATTGTAATGAAGATTGAGAATGAAAAAAAAAATTATAATAAAAATTGAGACTTTACTAATAAATAAAGAATTTATAACCAACCAAAAAAATCTATAGTGGTACAATGGATAATAAAACTTTTAAATTATTCTGTTATTATTATCCAGTAATTTTGTGGATGAAAATAAAATTGAATATTTTATAAATAGTTTTATATATTATATTTTAGAAATTAATATTTAATATTGTTTAAATTGAAGTAAAAAAGTAACTAATGTACACTTTTTATATAATACTGTTTTGACAATTTAAAAGTTTTATATAACAATTAAATCTTAAATATATGCTATTTTTTATTTTTATTAAATTACAGTAACTATGAAATAACATAAAACATTTTTAGTTTGAAGACTGGTAATGAATATGGGTTCTAAAAATTTAAATTTACATAATTTAAAGAATTTCAAAAGATAATATCTAAAATTTAAAATAAATACATATCCCTTTAATTTATATGAATTACATAGATGTGCTCACACTTTTAAGACTTAAATCTCAAAAAAAAAAAAAAAATCCTTCAATTTTGATTTGTTAATTTTATTATTGTCTTTTGCTACATTTAAAACCATTTTAAAATCCAAAAGGCTTTTAAACTTTTTATACAATGGCTAAGCAGCCGGGGAGGCACATCCGCGGCTATTGAGCTTTTGGCACCTCTACATCCATGGCCTTTTCCATCGAAGCTGATCAAGGATTTGTCGCGTGAGTTCCCAGGCGACTTGTTCCAGCTTCAAGACGCGACTGGACACATGCTAAAGCGGAAGTTTGCAGAGGACGATTCCATGGACAGTGTCATGTGCCGAGGAGGCTACCATGGCAGTGAGTATGCGATGGTGATTCTCCAGAACGCTTGGAGGTCGTCTCTATGTCGTGGTTGAGACCTCTCAGTATGCTCAACTTGTGCCGGAGGGATTGTGCAAGTGGTGAATGGCAAGATCGACCCAGAATTCACAAGTCATCCTCCATACTGAGTCCCCAAGGATGTCGTTCCAGCTTCCAACGACTGGGAGCTATGGGTTTAGTCACGTTCGAGCTCGCCGGCTCTTTGACGGGCTTTTGCGATTGACACTCCTCATGTAGAAGGTCCCAACCAACGTCCGCCCATCTAGATAACAAGCTGTCTTGGAAGATCTTCCTATAGAACTTGGTGCCAGTTGGTGGAACTCTTGTGACCCGACCCTTCAACTCTTGGTGACGAGCGAACGCTGCCATCGGAATCTGAGAACAAGGATCAAGCTCAATGACGAGACGATGAATCGCTGAATGAGATACTCCTCCACGTCCGTGTTGGTACTCCCACTGCCGGTTGTTACCCCGGAGGAGAGGCAGCCATTCAGCCGCTCGATCTCTCGAGGGGATGGCAGTGTGAACTGCTTGATTGCCTCGACCAGCGCGAGCTGATGTGCAAAAGCCTGCTTCTCACTGTCTGGAGTCCAGTACCTGCGCGAAACTTGGACATCCCTCTTGCTCCAGGATCTCCTGGTCTCTTGCGTCACAGCCGGATCCAGCGTCGGGCCCGAGAACTTGTCCAGGACTGGAAATGGGACGCCTTCTTCCACTTTGACGATGGTCTCGAGCAAGCGGGAAGTTGGCTCTGAAAACGTCCTCGTGGTGATTGCCGCGAGTGATCTCCGCTGGCTCCATCGTGCACAACGTTGTGGAGCTCCTAACTTGAGAATGAGTCCAACCGGTATATTCTATCTCCGGTAAAAGACAGAATATTCAATGGATTTTGTGTACGGTAAGATACTAAACCCTTGGCCGTACATTAGGTTTATTTTCAAAGCCGATGGCGGGCGAGGAGGTATCAGCGGTGAGCCCTTCCCACGGCGATTCGAGCGATGGAAGAATGGCGCCTCAAGCTCAGGATCGAGCGGGGGGCTCGTCGGAAGTGGCGGCGGGGGGAGATAAGCCCTGGCATTGTTACGACACGGTGTTCTTGAATGCCAAAGCAGGTCTGGATTTGTGGTTATTTCCCACATTCTTCCTATGTTTGTGTGTGTGCGTGAGTCAGGAATGAGTGGAGTGGACAAGGAAAAAGTCCAGAAGGTTGTTTACGAGATGAGCAAAGGATCCCGGTATTTCGAGAACGAGCAGCGCAAAGAAGCAATTCTCCAGCAGAGGATCGAGAAATTCAGAGAACAGGCTGCAAAAATCAGCACGACTAAGCTCGCAGAGACGAAAGCGGTGAGATTTCTCTGTTTTCATTTTTTTTTCTTTTCCTTTCTCTTCCAGCTCTAACATAAAAAAAACAAGAGATGTATAGGCGGTTGATAGACGAATTCTCGAGCTAGAGGCGAGCCGAAATCTCGACAAAACTTGGATGCATGTCGATATGGATGCGTTTTACGCCGCCGTCGAGACAGTGGAGGATGTTTCCTTGTCTTGCAAGCCTATGGCTGTTGGAGGCATGTCGATGATTTGCACTGCAAACTATGAGGTATGCCTTTTGTGCACGAAGAATTTCAGTGTTCACTTCTCCACCGCAGGCTCGGAAGTTTGGAGTGCGTGCTGCAATGCCTGGTTTCATAGCCTGCAAGCTGTGTCCGGACTTGGTATTGATAAAGCCAAACTTTGAAAAATACACGCATTACAGTGAACTCACACGTCAAGGTACTACCATATTCCGTTTTTCTTTTGGAGTCTTAGTAAACCTTTCTGTTCCAGTCTTTCGCTTATATGACAAAAATTTTATTGCAAGGAGCCTGGACGAAGCGTATCTTGATATTACGGAGTTTTGTAGAACGGAAAGCATTGCTCCGGCAGAGGTAGGCTGGACGCAGTATTATGTGATTTTTTCATGCGGTTTACAGGTAGCTGAACGGCTTCGGAAAGACGTTTTTGAGAAAACTAAGCTTACTTGCAGTGCTGGTGTTGCAGCCAACCGTCTCCTAGCGAAGGTGCTTTCGTTCCTAAAGCTTCTGACCATCTTTGCTTTTTGCTTTTTTGTAGGTGTGTTCTGACATTAATAAACCAAATGGCCAATTTGTGCTTGAAAGTGATCGCGAAAAGATTATGGAATTTGTGTCGAAGCTGCCTATTCGGAAGGTTTTGAGCTCCTGATTCCAATATTTTGTTTTAAAACCTGATATTTTTGTTTTCAAGGTTTCTGGTATTGGAAAGGTTACGGAGAGACTGTTGAAAGACGTTCTTTCTATCAATATGTGCTCTGATTTGATAGAAAATAGATATTTGATTTCGGCTTTGTTTTCAACAATTTCCACAGGTATCGTATGTCTCATTCGACGATGGTGACATTATTTCAGGTTTTTGCAGATTTTTTCTTATCAGTTGGCCTGGGTATTGGTGCCTCCGAGGCTCCTCACGAAGAGCAAAGAAAAAGCATAAGCAATGAAAGAACGTTTTCACCGACAAGTGACGCGAACATTCTTGGCAAAATCTTAGGTTCGTTTTGCACAGTTGAGTGTAAAATTTGTGACTCCTTTCGCATATCAGGTGACCTCGCTGAAAGTTTGTCCGAGGACATGATCAAGGAAAATTTGCAAGGCCGGACATTAACGCTAAAACTTAAGACGAGCACATTTGAGGTGCGTTCTAGTCATAGAGTTTTGTATAATAGCCAATGTTTTCTCTGGCAGGTACGTAGTCGGGCCGTATCAGTTCAGCATTTTATTAGTTCTAAGAAAGAAATCGAATCACTTGCTATAAAACTACTTAAAGCGGAACTTCCTATTTCATTGCGCTTGCTGGGTAAGTACTTTATCTTACCTTCCTCCATTGCTAACTCAAACACCGCAGGAGTGAGAGTTTCCCAGTTCAAAGAAGACGATCCTTCCCAGAAGAGTATTGCAAGCTTTCTGAAAGACATCTCTGATGCCGCTGTCAAGGATGACGACTTGGAACACGATTACGATGAACAGACACCATATTTATCAGACACTGACCGCGATACAAGTTGTAAACATACGGCAGACCAGTGGACGCAAGATGATCGATGTTCCTTGTGTGGCGAGAGAATATCTTCCGAGTATCCAACCCTCAGACAAGAGCACGAGGACTTTCACTTTGCTTTAAAGATCCAACAACAGGACTCTGTTAACCAGCTTGAGGTTTCGAAAAGAAGCATTGGCAAGAGGTATGTCGATAACTTTTATTTTGATTGCAAACTGATGTGGTCCACATTCTCAGACCAATAACTCAAAGCAGCGATCGTGGTACGAAGAAGTCCGCAAAGAATAGAAACTCCATCGAATCATACTTCGCAAAGAACTAGCCGTGCGACAGGGTTTGGACAATCGTGTTATGCCAAGGATCAGAAACGTGCGTCAGCAAGTTGTCTATGGGGCCTGTTTTCGTGAAGAAAGCTTGAACAAAAACACCAAGTATTGCTACCATGGCCAGCCTTCCTGCAACTCACATCAGGATCGGTATGAACAGCAAACCTTACTACCGTTTTTGAGTTCCTTCTCTTTCAACGTTCGTGCGTTGTTTATGTCCCTTCCTAGGCCAGCGGGATCGAAAAACGGACCTCCGGGATAGCTGCATATGGTAAAAAAATCCATTTTTCTTTCCTCAGTCATATCCAATATTTGTTTTCTTTTGGCCAGGAATATACCCGCTTTGTAGTCCAGCAAGAGCATCCTCAAACCCCAAAAACGTATCTTGAGCCGCTTGCGAACCAGGACTGATATAATCGTAGTATCTCCTCGTTTCAGCATACCTGCAAGGTAACACAAGTGGAAGTTTTACATCTCTGTCAAAGGGCTCATAAGATTTCTCCCACCCCATTAGAATCAGCTGGACTACAAACAAAGTCCGCGTGTCTGCGAACTCGAATTCTGTGGCACCGGCCTCGTACCAGACAGGCAGGTCTCTGCCTCCCACAGTCCTTAAAAGCTTCAAAAGAGCCAAGGTATCGTTTCTATAGTTGATAGAAGAGAGTGACTTACATCTGTGACGAGGATTCCAGCAATGCCAGCCATAGCAAAACGAGAATGGACGAGTTCCGCTTGCACGTACCATCGAAGGGTTTCGGGGTCTTTACCGAGCTCGAGGGGATCAAATCCAAAGTCGCCTGCGAGACTGGATGGTCGATCGATAGCAAATTTGCCACAAAGGAGTCACACGGCCGAGAAAGCAAAGATAAGAAATGGTTGGACTTACGAGCCATCAAGATGTTGGGGTGGAGATAAGCCAGGTAGCCAGATGGGCCTTTCGTCACTGCCAGAAGATTGAGCTCGAATTGACAAGAACCGAGCACAATGTGCGTTTCGAATTCGAGGATAGCAGCTTGACGGCTGTGGAGTCCTCCATACCATTGAAAGCCGGTTGCTATCCATTCCTTCCAAGAATGTTATATGCTTTTCCTATGGTCCAGATTTTAATTTGATTTTGTTTAGGTTTTGTATACAAAAAAAATTATCTACATAATTTAAGACGCAAATAGATTTCTTTGTCCCTGGAAAAAGATTAAAGATGAGTTTTTGCCTAGACTACTCGGCCCTTTGTTTTACCTTTGTGTTGCTTTCAATGCTTTTGGTAGATACTAAAGTAATCGTCACAGGTGGATCCTCACTACAAATTGCAGGCCGTCTTAGCAACAAATTGTATCACTCTAGCACTACTCCCAGCGTTGCGT
>NW_003314262.1:1630316-1643352 GCF_000143415.4 Selaginella moellendorffii | reverse complement strand
ACTCATGCCACATAGGGGCAAATTTGCTCGGTTCTATCGCATTTGCCTCGACGCGAGCTTTTCTAGAGATGACTCTTCTACTTCCCTCTTCTAGTTTTTTGCTTGATAATAGAGCGAGCCTGTGAAACATATCCACGATTAAATGCGAAGAAACCTTCGAGACAAGATTTACCATGTTTGGAGCTGTGTAGAAGGGATGGATTGAGAGATGAGATTTAAAATAACACATACAATGTATGTTTTTCACGAGTCTAAAAAATGATATGCTAACCCAGTAGTTTTTCTGCAATGGCCACGACCAAAGTAAAGCCTCCATAGGCCAAGCTATAACACAAAAAGGAAGACCTGGAGGTGAAGCAAACAATACATCTTCCAACTTCAGTTTCTTAGCGTCTTCATGACAGGTGCACCTCTTCAGTAACTTGCCAGAACTCGCACATAAGCTGGTGAGTGAGAAGGGACTCCCTTGGGACTATGGATGTTTGTGGGCATTTGAAACAAGCCTCATCCTGGACTTCTTTAACAGTGTGAGAGGTTTTGGTTTGGGGGCACAAGAACATTTTGGTGACAAGCAACAGGATGATGAATTTCCAAAATTGAAGGGGAGTTCCTTGATTCTTTTCCATCCCTTCTCATGGCCCCTGCTCATTCCGCAATACAGTCATAAAGGGCATTTGCAGTAAGTTGGAGACAAGTGTGGTGTTTAAAATATAAAATATATAAATATAAACATTATAATATAAATAGTGTAAAATATAAAATATTAATAAATACAAAATATTACAATACAAGATGATTATCTTATGGAAAATAGTAAATATCACTAATTAATAAGAAATATAAATAAAAAGAAAAGAATCATACATGATGACTTCATATTAAAATAAATAAATAACTTAACAAACAGTTGTGCTTATTTTTTAACAGGAGGAGCAGGAACTGAAAAATCAATGCTTTTAAATACATTTATAGAAACACTCAAATGATATTATAAAAAAAACCAAGATATCAATAATCAACTAGGACAAACAGTATTAATAGCAGCACCTAGAGGAAAAGCAACTTATAATATAAATGGTTCAACAAAACATTCAATTTTTGCATTTCGATTAAAAGCATCAAAACAATGTCAAATAATATTAACAAATGACACATTAGATAAATATAAGAGAAAGCTTTCAACAATAAAATCTTTAGTACCTTCACAAGGAATGATGGAAAACATTGATCACAGCAAGCAAACAGTCATTCTAAGACAAACTTGTGGAATCACAGTGCAAAGCACAAAATCTTCTTTCAACAAAAGAAATGACAAAATTTTCATCAAGTTGGAATGAGTGTGAACTATCCAATATATAGTAGATGCCAAGTTTTGGAAAATGTAATGCATAATCTCCACAATTGCCAATTACTCACACAATCTTAGAGTTGTGGCCTGCTCTCGGAATCATGGCCAGATTTTCCAATTACACTAACAACGCAGCCTTGACACCACTACCACCAACAATGTAAGCCACCACAAAAATACATATAACACAGAATATTAATCTATATTTGCAGCTAACAAATAAGTAAGAGAACATAATGAAAAAAATAATACAACACATACAAGATAAAAATATAATTATAGAAGTACAAGACAAACATGGAAATTCTTGTCTTATTACCAAATGACATAAGAAAAACACAAGAACTATATAAAATAATCTATAGCAACTATCAACAATAATCTATAGCAATAGAAGATAGATTAGTAAATAGAGCAGATGGAGTATTACAAGATGTAACTCAGATTGAAGAAGAACAAATAATATGGATAGAATTCCCAAATATAAAAATAGGTAAAAAAAACAAGAGCTAAAGAAAACATAATAATAAAGCAAAATAATGAAAAACAAAACTGGACACCAATGAAAAAAACAAGGATTACAAATATTACTGAAAATTAAAATTATGTTATAAGTAAAACCTATTTCCGAGTACAGCCATGCACAGGAAGAACAATACATAGAGCACAAAGACCAACAGTTATGCAATTAGGATATGACTCATATAAAACAAAATATCCAGGACAAGTATATACAACATTATCAAGAGCATAAACACTAAAAGGTATACATTTATACAGACCAATTGAATATAAACATATTATAATCAATAAAGATGCAGCTAAAGAAATAATCAGAATGACAACAGAAGCACCATGGCAAATTGATTTGATAAATTTACCAATTATACAAGTTCTAAACACAACATCTATTATTGCTTATTGCTTATTACTGCACATCAAGAAGATATAAAGAGTGATTCACAATTATTAACATCAGGTATAATATGTATGCAAGAAGTAAGAACACAAAAACATGAGGATTTATATTTTAATAAATATAAATCATATATACATAAACAATATTGCATACAAATGGTTATAAATCAGAAAAAATAGAACATTTAAAAACAGAAACAATGGCAATGTCGTATATATCACTAGAAAAAAAATTACAGATAATAAATTAACATAGAAAACCTGGAAAAATATACAAATATTCATAAAACAACTACAACAATATATACAGAAAATAGATAATAAAAAACCAGTAATAATTATAGGAGATTTCAATATTGATTATCAAAAAGAAGAAGCAAAACCACTTCAAACAATAATAGAGAAAGAAGGATACATACAAATAATAAAAAACTAATAGATCTTATATGGATAAAAGATATAGTATATACAAAAGCAGGAGTAGTGCATACTGAACAGATCATAATAAATTATATATCATAATAAAAAGTATTTAAAAACAAAAGCAAACCTAGCATTGCTGCATTGCAATACACAGCAATTTTATTATATACTTTTAAGATTAATTTGATTATTACCAATCTATAATAATTAAATTAAAAATTAGGAATATTCATAAATATTCCTTTAAACCGATTTGCATATCTAGCTGTTGGAGTTATCAGCGTCAACTAGAATCTCTTAATAAAAGGATCTATCAAGAGGATTGATGAATAAAACATCTTGCTATCTTGTTCTCGATTCTATCTTTCTTTCCAATACACTCTTTGAAGTCTTTATCAAGCTTTAATTGCGTGGTACGTAGTGACCTTGCATGGCAAAGTGGGAGTTCATGGCTTCAAGAGAAGAAATGCGATCACGTCACTACTCTTTCCCAAAGTCTGTATTGGCAAGAAAATTCTCACTGTAGAGTAAGAGTAGTGTTACTTGGTCGAGTATAAATACACAATGTGTATGCACTCGTTTAGTTCCATCTCCCATTTGTATTTCCTCCATGATGGCTTCTAAAAGCTTTGTTGCTCTTGCCATTGCCACTGTAGTCTTGATGGCGCCAAGCCTGGGAATTCTCAACACAGGTATGCACCAAAAACAAAAAGAGCGTAAGAAGATAACTTTTCACTGTACCATTATGAGGATGACTTCTCTCCTTTGTCTCACAATCCAGAATTGGCTTTCCATGATAACGGCGAGCTTCCACCTGATTTTATTGCAGTGGCATCGCCAGGGATCTATAACAATGGAGCACATTTACCGCCATTTACTGCACATTTCCTGTGCCGTAGTTGTGAAGCTCTGAGCAGGCATTGCAAGAATCAATAATATGAAAGTTCACTTAGCATTGTCAGCTGACCGGAGTCTTATGGGAGTCTCAAAACCGACATGAGCTACACGATCAATTTACAAAAACAAAAACCATCAACAAGTACAAAACTTACAGACGGAACCTCGGGTGCAGAATAAACTCCTAGAGTTTTCTGAGGGCATTTTCTTCCTGGAGGCCGTGTTGAATCATTGGCAACTGGTGAGTGGCGATCCATGCATGAAATAAATATGGTTGTGGAGCTAGCCTGGACCAGATTACAGATCAGCCAGCTTGCTCATGGCATGGTTCTAGGCATAGTTGCCGGAAAACGTATGAAACTAAAAAAACATAACGTTTTAAACGCGTTAAAAAATGCCGTTCTAAACTCCCAACGCGTTTGCACTATTTGCGAAAAGAGACAAAGGTTTCTTTAGGGTTTCTTTAGGGTTTCTTCAGGGTTCATGTAGTCATGGCAGGAATTGGAGGATGCCACGAATGCTGGAGCTGGAAGCATGTGATACGAGCAGAGCGGCACTGGACATGTAAGTATTGTCATGAGATTCACACTGGGGGAGCGGAGCGAGTGCGAGCACATCTTGCTGGAGTTCAGGCAAGAGGTGTGAAAACATGCAAGGCAATGAGGGAGATCCCTTATGAAGTTCTTAAAAAACCTCGCAGCAGTTTTTCCGATTTTGAGCTAGCAGACCCAGCAGATGCCGATGATGGGCATCTGCTGCAGCAAGCTGCACAGGGTTCAGGGGGGCAGCAGAATCTATGGTGGCAAGCACAGAGAGCTGGTCCAGTGCTGGGACAAGCAGAACAGCGAAATGGCTTTTTCTTTCATTTGTTTTAGTATGGGTTTTATAAACTTAATATCAGATTAAAGTGTCTTTAGTAAATATTAGTGTTTTCTTAATCATTTTAGGCTTTAACATGTAAACGTTTGATTGTCCTGAAAAAAACGTTTTAAACGGCATTTAAACATGGACGCATTTGAACGTTTGCATGTCTAGCTGCAACTATGGTTCTAGGGAAGCTGATGATTTGAATGAAGCTGCAAGCTTGGATCAGTGGCTGCCAGGCCTTAGAGGGTGCAATCCAAGCTTTGCAACTGGAATCCATGCAATGAAGCTTCCAAGGAAGCTCTTGCTGCAGTTTGAAAGGGCGAGTGTTAAGAGGGCTTGGGAGCATCTAGTTTGCTCCACTTGGCTACAGAGTTTCTCTTGCTTTCAATGCTTGTCCATACCAGCATTCCTATTATCCAGGAAAGGTAAAGAAATGATGAAGCGTTCCAAAATTAATAGTGGCAAGCTTATTTGAGAAATAAATATAAACAACAAATTTAAACTATGAGTACATGGAATATGGAAATAAAATATAGAAATGTGCATATCAATTAGCCAAAAAATCCTAGCTTATTTACATGGTTCGAATTGAAACCAATTTTAATGGCTACCAAAATCTCATTACACTAATATTAGTATACAGTATCATAGTTATACACTTAGACCTCACATCATCCCTTCTTTTCGGAATGATGGAAGACTATTAAAGTTTTTTTTATGGATGGGCCAAAATCTGAAAGAACATCAAGAAGAGGCATCAATGGATTTATAGGTGGTGTTAGTCATTCTTGATCCCTTTGTAAAAAGTGTTTCAACTATTGCATATACACAATTTTTGCAAAATCAACTTGTTGGACGTCATGCTAAACCTTATAAATTTGTGGTTTAACTTGCCACAACACCAAATATAGTACTTTCCATTGAGTAAGGAGCCCTTTAGATAAATCACATACCATAAGATTGGGAAAATCAACTAACATCAGGTCATCCACTTTGTACTTTATAGGTGGACGATGATGGGAGTTATAATGCTATTGTTGTCTCACTTGTACACAACTTAGGTGTTCAGCAAACTTTGCTCGGCTAAGTGGAAGAATGTTTGTTAAATATTGATCCCACAACATAGCATTATCAACTCATGGACCTTCATTTAAACATTCACCAATAAAACATTGTTGATGCCAAGGTCTCCACCTAGGAAATAGAACTAATCCAAAAAACACTAACAACTCCAATTAATGTGACCAACTTTATTATATGCCCAATAACAAATATCACAACCATGATCTTATCCTTGCCCTTATCCTTAAACTTGGGAAATAATAGCATTAACTTTCATTGAAATAGGATTATCTCCCACATATTGTGAAGGTAAAGGATGTGTAGTAAAAAGTGGAAAAGACAATGTCTTATAACGTTGTGTTGCCAAGTGAAGAGCATAATCAAGGGTGGTTGGAGCAAGTGCATTCATAAGTTCTATAAAATTTTAACGAAATGCTAACTATTCTCAATTTGATTCATTTCGACATATTTAACTTCACATGAAGTAAAAGGCTCTAGAACCAAATGCCAAATTGCATCACAAACTCAAATGGCCCTTGATAAAAAGGATGCAATTGTTAAAAGGCACTGTCACAATTGTCAGCATGTCTAAATATTTATTTGAAGACATTTTGGAAAATGCTTCAATCCTCACGAGTGGCTGCGCTTAAACCATTGTACCATTGAAACACTATCCCTTGGAGACACATGGGAAATTCACATAAACATTGAGTATCATCCCAAGAATAATATGTGGCAATTATCATGAAGTGATCAAACCAATGGTATACATTATCCCTAATATTCCCATGGAAGAACTCTAGTTGGACTTGAGGATTGGCAATAAGAGTATGAGGAGTTGTACCATGCGTTGTGAATGTTACTATCAATTGAGTTTGATTGTTCAATTACAATTGCATAATATCAAACAATTACAACAACTACTGCTCGAGTCAAAAGAGGAGGAAACTACTACTTTACTATAAAGATGAATGAAAAGGAAAGAGTAGAAAAGAAGAAGGTGAAAAAAGCTATAAAAAAAAAAAGAGATCTCAACAATACAAAAGCTAAATCTAAAGTAGAATCCTAAATTCAAATACTCCTCAAGGATAATTAAAGTTACCCTTTATCTCCACTAATGAGAATGCATAGAATATAGAAATAGAATATAAAAATGTGCATATCAATTAACACAAAACCCCTAATTTATATATAGGAGCAAAAGGTCTAGATTGAAACCAATCTGATAGTTATTAAAATTCTACTACGCTAATATTAATATATGGCATCATAGCCGTACACTTGGACCTCATAAAAATATTTTAAATCTATTTTAATAAAAATACTTTCCTCTTTAAATCTAATAGAATTTTCACAATATTTTGATTTTAGATATTATGCTCATATTAAGAAAGTTTCTCCATGCTTCTTTCTGGATAGTATTTAGGATCTCACCAAAATAGGTGAAAATGATAGTCTTAATTAGGACCACCATTCACTAGCTCCATGTGCACTATGTTTGAATTTTTGGTGCACGAAACCAAACATTAGATGCTTACATTGTGCTATAAAATGGCTTGCTCTAGAGTGTTAGCAAGCAGCAGTTTTGGGCTAGCTAGATATATCATAATTCTGTTCTAATGGCTTATACCAATGCTCTAATCTTCCTGACTTCTTTCATTGCCTTTGCTGCAAGCATTGCAGTGGCACAAACTTCAGCCCCTCCCACTCCACCCCCTGCCTCCCCTCCCGCTCCAGCCACTCCTCCAGGCACTGCACCCCCTCCAGGCACTCCCCCTCCCACTCCAGCAACTCCTCCTCCAGGCACTCGACCCCCTCCACCCCTTCCAAAGGCAGGATGCTTCCCAGGTAGGGTTCATGTGAATTCACTTTTTGTCTTACAATTTTCAAGCTATTATAGGAGATGCAACTGTTCAGATGTATAATGGAGAAATTAAGTTCGTAAGGGAGCTTAATGTCGGAGACAAGGTTGAATACTTTCACATAAATTTACAAATCTTGTCCAAGTATAACTTTTCCACAGGTTGCAGTAGGCAAGAATATCTATTCAGATGTGTATGCATTCGGCCACAAGGATGCTGATGTCATCTCCAAGTTTTTCCAAGTGCATAGCGCTTCAAACATGTTGGAACTCACTGCAGGCCACTTTGTTCCCATTGCTGTCAATGGGAAGCTCGTGTACAAGAGAGCCGAGGACCTCAAGGTTGGAGATTCCCTGTGGGAATCATCTAAAATCACTGGTAAGGAAAGCAAAAAGCATATATATTGGTGGGATGTTTCTAACAATTCTGCGCTACTTCTCCAGAAATCTCAAAGGTTGAGAAGCTAGGCCTCTACAACCCACTCACTCTCTCTGGCAGTATCATGGTGAACAATGTTCTAGCATCCACTCACAGCGAGTGGTTCTTAGACTCCATCTTTGATGCTGTCGGTGCAACCGAGTACCTGCCATACGCATACCAGGCCGTGCTTGCTCCAGTTCGCGCCATCTACAACATCGTGGGCAAGGAAATTTATGCAAAGGGCTATGCTGCCATCGATTCCTTCACCAACATTGCTGAGTTTGGAACGAAGTATGGAGGAAGCGTTGCTCTCGCCCTTGGAATTGCTGGTCTTGTGCTGGGCTCCAAGGTGTAAACAATTTTGGCAAGAATAAAATTTGGAAATACATACAAACGTACAGTGCACAGACAATTATTGGGTACCTCTCACACCACCAGTAGACCAAATGTCCACTACACCGCGTTTGTTTTGTTTTGCTAACATAACTAAAACACTAAAGTTGGCATTTTATAGACATTGGCCAATTTAAATAAATTTATTATGATATTCTTTGAATTTTAGGCATTTATAATGATTAAGGAAAATATTATCATTTTATTATTATTACGGGGTTATAGGAGCTGGATAATGGTAATCTGCCCTAGCCTCACTCCACTTAATCAGTCTTCTCTTGAGTTCCAGTCCCGAAATTCATAAACTTTTAGTGGCACTATCACTTAGTAGTATCAAAAGGATGTTGATTAATCTAGTGGGCCATTTGAAGCTATTAGGTTTAAAATATATGTTTTAATTTACTTCCACCTCCAGCACATATAGTATATTTAAAAACCAGATTTTTTAAAGAAAACTAAAATTGTTGTGCATCTTATTTAACTAAATATTATTTATTATTACTTATCTCCTATTTTAGTGTTATTCCTGTTTTGGTATATATTGTACTTTATATCTATAGTTCCTTCTATTTTTTTAATACTTGATTTAAGTATTGTGAGTGCATGGAATATAGAAATGAAATACAAAAATGTGCATATTAATTAGCCTAAAAACCATAGCTTATATATAGAAGTTAATGGTTCGAATTAAAACCAAATTGACAACTACTAAAATCCCACTACACTAATATTAGTATATAGCATTGTAGCCTACATTTGGACTTCACATCCATCGTAGCAATACATTTAAACCTCATATCATCCCCTCCTCTCAAAATGATGGAAGATTGTCAAAGTTTTCTCATGGATGGGTCAGGATCTAAAAAAACATCAAGAGGAGACATTGGTAGATCTATGAGTGATGACAATTTTCCTTGATCTCTTTGTATGAAGTGTTTTAGCCACTGTATATATATAATTTCTAGATAATTAACTTGCTAGACATCATGCCAAACCTTATAAACTTGCATTTCAACTTGCTATAACATTTAATACAGTCCTTTCCACTAAGCAAAGAGCCCTTTAGATAAACTATATATTATAAAATTAGGAAAACAGATTAACACTAAGTTATCCACTTTGCATTTTATAGATGGACGATGATGGGAGTTGTAGTGCCGTTATTGTCCCACTTGTATACGGCATAGATGTTTGGTAGACTTTGCTCGAACAAGTGGAAGAATGCTTGTTAAATACTGATCCCATGACTTAATATCAACAATTCATGGTAATTGCGAAGGTAAACCTAATTCCATTGGTAGTATTAGATCATGATCATATAAGAGTTTATATAGTGAAACATTAACAGAATTCTACCCCTTTATGACATATGCATAATAAAGAGATGGAAAATAACCATCTTAATCCAAATGCTGAAAGTTCATATACTTCATGATCATCTTTTTAAAAGTTCAAAAAAACTATTTTACTAAACCGTTTAATTGTGTTTTTTAATTGTAACTACATAGTATCAAGTAATTGCACCAATTAGTGCTTCACAGTCAACAGAGGAGGAGGCTACTGCTCTACCATAAAAATGAACAAAAAGGAAAGAGCAATAAAGAATAAGGTGAGAAAAGCTATAAGAAAAAGAAGATTTAAATAATACAAGAGTTAAATTTAAACTAAAATCCCAAATCCTAGCACTCCTCAAAGACAATAAAATTGCCCTTAATCTCCACCAATGTTAGTGTATAGAATATAGAAATGTGAATATTAATTAACTTAGCTTATATATAAAAGCAAGTGATCTGAATTAAAATCAATCTAACTACCAAGATCCCACTACACTAATATGCTGTATACTTGGATCTCATAGTATTAGTGTTATAGTTTATATATCATTTTTATTTGTTAATCTATAATTTAAAGAGAGTTCTAACCTTTAAAAAATAAACTTTAGAATTCCCAAATTAAATTTAATTTGGTGCCAAAAAAAAACAATCAAGCTGCTTCCAACTTTACTCCTGCAGATCTTATGAAAGTACAATCCACAATCTTACATGATGCTTTCTCATGATTTGTGACACAGACAAGCCACAAAAGAGACTATAAGAGACTATACCTGTGAAAAAAATTTCAACACCACCTTCATTATACAGTAGACACTTTCATCACATTCACCTTGAGATTTTTGTGTTGTTTCCATGACACTCAGTGCGTCCTCTCCTGCAATGCATGAATGAGCCTCAGGATTGTCACAATCCCGTTGGTGAAGTACTTGAACAGTGACTAGACTTTGCTGATGAGTTTCAAGCTACCACCTTTCCTAGCTTGTGCAGTGCAGGGAAGAAAGACTATATCTCGAGCGAGATCCCTCTTCTTGTTCATGAAAAGGAAAGGATTTTCATTCAAATGAAAGCACCTAGAGTTTCATGTCATCCTCTCGTCCTCAACTCACAAAAAGAACTTAGAAGTGTCAGTTAAAGAATTTTAAATTTTAAACTGTTTTCACATGTGATTGGTTTCCTAGCCCCAGGAAAACACCAAATTCCATGGTGAGGATATAGTCTCGTGAAACTTATGCTTGTTGCTTATGCACAAGCTCAAAAAGCTCTCGAGGTCATTGCTCTCATGCCATGGACAAGATCACACAGGCTCTAACTTCATGGGGCAGGGCAGCATGAAATCCTTCCAGCCGCTAAAAGAACAAGAACATGAAGATTATACAGAAAAGGTAATAGAAGATCTATAGATGAAACAAACAAGCGTAACAAAAATAATTAAATAAGAAGTGGATTGTCTGATTTTGATCAACGTGTTCCACAAAAACTGACAACATGAATCTACACAAGCTAAATTCTATGTGACACTGAATCCTAGTGATTGAAAGAAAAACAGTGCATTGCGGCCAAAGCATGAGATTTTCCAACAATTACTAATATTCTAAGAATATTCTCAAAACAGAAGAATGTAGAGGTTTTAAATGCTAGAAAATTTAGGGCACTCTATCTTAGGGTTCTTGACAGGGGAAGAAATGCAAGCCCCAGTGCAGCCGAGGAGCGGCCGCTTGGATTTCCTCAACGCCAAGCCGCCGCCCAACTATGTGGCCGGATTGGGGCGCGGCGCCACCGGATTCACCACTCGATCCGACATCGGCCCCGCCAGGGCAGCGCCGGATCTCCCCGACAGGTCGGCCACCGCCATTGGCGGCGCTCCAGGGCCGGGCGGCGGCGTCGGGCGCGGCAGAGGCAAGGCGCCACCTCTTGGCGGAGGAGCGGCGGCAGCGGCGGCGGTAGACGACGACGACGATGCCGACGACAAGGGCTACGATGAGAACCAGAAATTCGATGAATTCGAGGGCAACGATGTGGGGCTCTTCGCGACGGGTGAGTATGACGAGGACGACAAGGAGCCCGACCAGATATGGGAGAGCGTGGACAAGAGGATGGATTCGCGGCGCAAGGACCGGCGGGAGGCGCGGCTCAAGCTGGTGATCGAGCAGTACCGAGCTTCCAATCCCAAGATCACGGAGCAGTTCGCGGACGTGAAGAGGACGCTGCTGGATCTTCCGGCGGAGGAGTGGGAAAACATCCCCGAGGTTGGCGACTACTCTTCCAGGAACAAGAAGAGGCGGTTTGAGAGCTTTGTGCCCGCGCCGGACACGCTGCTGGAAAAGGCTCGGCAGGAGAAGGAGCACGTCACTGCGCTGGATCCTCGCAGCCGCGCCGCCGCTGGAGTTGGCGGCGCTGCTACTGCCGGCGGCGCGGAGACACCGTGGTCGCAGACGCCGGTGACGGATCTTACCGCGGTCGGGGAGGGGCGGGGGACTGTTCTGTCGCTCAAGCTGGATCGGCTGTCCGACTCGGTGAGTGGGCTCACGGTGGTGGATCCGAAAGGATACCTCACCGATCTCAAGAGTATGAAGATCACGAGCGACGCCGAGATCTCCGATATCAAGAAGGCGAGGTTGCTGCTCAAGTCGGTGATCCAGACCAATCCAAAGCATGCTCCCGGGTGGATCGCGGCCGCGCGGCTGGAAGAGGTGGCGGGGAAGATCGCTGCTGCGAGGAGTTTCATCCAGAAGGGATGCGAGGAGTGTCCCAAGAACGAGGACGTCTGGCTCGAGGCCTGCCGGCTGGCCAGCGGCGATGCGGCCAAAAAAGTGATCGCCATGGCGGTGAAGTCCATCCCGACGTCCGTGAAGCTGTGGATGGCGGCTGCGCGGCTCGAGGTGGAAAACGCCGCCAAGAGCCGTGTTCTTCGCAAGGGACTCGAGTTTATACCCGACTCGGTCCGGCTGTGGAAGGCGGTGGTGGAGCTGGCGAACGAGGACGAAGCGAGGATCTTACTGGCTCGCGCTACCGAGTGCTGCCGTCTCCACGTCGAGCTCTGGCTAGCGCTTGCGCGGCTGGAAACTTACGACAAGGCGAGGGTGGTGCTCAACCGAGCTCGCGAGGCGCTGCCAACGGAGCCAACAATCTGGATCGCTGCGGCGAAGCTGGAGGAGGCACAGGGGAACGTTTCGCGCGTGGAAGGCATCATCGACCGCGCGATACGATCTCTCCAGCGGGTCGGGGTGGTGATCGACCGCGAGTTTTGGATGAAGGAGGCGGAGGCGGCGGAGAGGGCCGGGTCGGCGGCGACGTGCGTGGCGATCGTGAGGAGCACCATCGGGATCGGTGTGGAGGAGGAGGACAAGAAGCGGACGTGGGTGGCGGACGCGGACGAGTGCCGGAAGCGGGGCTCGATCGAGACGGCGAGAGCTATCTACGCTCATGCTCTGGCTGCGTTTCCCGGGAAGAAGAGCATCTGGGTGAAGGCGGCGCAGCTTGAAAAGAGCCACGGAACGAGAGAATCGCTCGAC
>NW_003314262.1:1627195-1630206 GCF_000143415.4 Selaginella moellendorffii | reverse complement strand
AACTTTGAGGCGGCGAGGAGCGTGTACGAGAGAGCGCTGGAGAAATGCCCGGCTAGTACTCCGCTGTGGCTCTCGGCTGCGCAGCTGGAAGAGAAAGTCGGGGGGATCAGCAGGGCAAGAGCGATGCTGACGACGGCGAGGCTCAAGAACAGGGAGAACCCGGAGCTGTGGCTGGCGGCGATCCGGGCGGAGACGAGGGCCGGGAACTGGAAGGAGGCGGACGCGCTCATGGCGAAGGCGCTCCAGGAGTGCCGGCAGAGCGGGCTGCTGTGGGCCGCGAATGTGGAGATGGTGCCGCGGGCGCAGAGGAAGACCAAGAGCTTCGACGCGATCAAGAACAGCGAGCAGGATCCATACGTGATCGCGGCGGTGGGGAAGTTTTTCTGGCAGGACAGGAAGGTGGAGAAGGCGAGGAACTGGATGAACAGGGCGGTGACGTTTGCTCCGGACGTGGGGGATTTCTGGGCGCTGCTGTACAAGTTTGAGCAGCAGCACGGGAGCGAGGCGCAGCTCCAGGAGGTGGTGGAGAGGTGCAAGGCGGCGGAGCCCAAGCACGGGGAGAGGTGGATCCGGGTGTCCAAGGCGGTGGAGAATGCGCACCAGACGACGGAGTTTATATTGAAGAAGGTGGTGGCGGGGTTTGGGAAGGACGAGGGGATTGTCATGACGGCTTGCAGGCCCTAGGTGTGTTCTTGTAAATTCTTTTTGGTTGTAATTTTATCAAGTACTTTGCCTATTTTGTCAGGAATGGGATTCGAACCCATGCCCTTGCGGACTAGTACCTGAAACTAGCTCCTTAGACCAGCTCGGCCATCCTGACTTAGTAGTCATTGATTATTAAACATATTTTAGCAGTAAGAGAAATGACCCCCAACCCAACACGTTATGCAACTAGATACTCATAAAAACATCTCAAAAGAAGATAAAGCATTCTGCATAATTTATCCAGTGTAGGTTGGTTACAGGAGATTTGTTATTTCTGTTTCAATACATACAATATGTGATAAACAATTTGATTATTGCATATGGATCAAGAATTATATGTGTATTTACATTTGATTGTAAATTTGATAATTTATTATTAAAAGTATTTGTGTTTCTGTCTTTTGGTTTTTGTTTATAATTGTTTTTGTATTTATTAATGTGGATTTTATTGTAGTTTTATATTGCTCATATGTTATTCATATTATTGTTAAATATTCATCAAACTCTAAATTTTCTAGATTTACAGTTTTATCTTCTAGTATTGTTTTTATTTTTTTGTAAATTATTACATAAGAATTTTTTTCATGTTTTGTAATGACTTTGATAGGGTCTAAGATTTTTATTTGTGGCATTGGAGGGATTGGGTGATATACCTTCCACTAATTTAGTGAATACTACTAAAGCTCATATTATTAACCATGTAGTTGTACTCATTGCTACATCATTTGTCCAGCTAATATGAGAATATTCAAGATTCACTCAAAGCACCATGTTTGAGTTTATAAGACTTGTTGGAAAGATGTGTTTTTGGTTCATTGGCAAAAGAATAGTATTCCATATGCTCATGCAATTGCAACTATCATATTTCATAGGGAATGAGTGCAATCCTACACTCATCCTTACTACTTACACAAGGCTTATTGTGGGGTATATATAAGTGTTATATATCCCTTTAATTTAAAGGGCTTTTGCAAGGATAATATTATAGCATACATGGTTTTCACTTTTTACTCTATGATGTTTACCATAGAATAACCATGAAATGGAACTTTAACCCTTGGACACATGGGCCAATGGCAGCAAGGTAGAACTTAAATTCAGAGCCTTGGGCCACTGAATGAAGAGATGGAGCTAAATTCCTAAGCATATACTAAGGAGTATAAGAAACTAGAGCACGAAACATCTCCCAATCATATAGGTTAAGGAGCAAAGGGATAGGAGTCTAGAGTGATTCCTAAGTGTATAGCTTAAGGAGCGAAGGACATGATCATGGAGTGATGTTAGAGTAGTCCTAGAGCATCTAGCATCATAATACTAAGACTAATATGCAAAACAGAGTCAAACAAAGTCTAGTGCTATTTTAGTATACCAATAACCTAATGCAAGGATATAAATACTACAAAGACAGACACACAAATAGGAGCTAGACTATGCCTCAAGTTAACTTATTCATTATCCTTAGTATACATTTGAAACCCCCCATAAATAAGCGCTAGACTATGCCTTAGGTTAGCCATGCCTAACTTATTCACTATCCTTACTATACATTTGAAACCCCCCATAAATGGGAGCTAGACTGGTTAGCCATGTTTGACTTATTCACTATCCCTATTATACATTTGGAGAACGAGAATGAAAGATATTGGTCATTAAAAGAGGGCTTTCCATTATGAATGATGTTATCAAATTGGACATAGCTATCATAAATGTGACTATAGGTATCAAAAATTATATGTTAGTGAGTCCTTTAAGATATTCTTCTTTTACTATTACAATAGCAAAAGATTAATATTACTAGTTCCCTTTATCAATCTTTGCCCAAGCTAGTTGAGAAACTAGTTACCACATGTCTACTAGCACTAAGGAAATAGATTTTAAATTATCATTTAATCAAGTAATTTTGATACAATGATGAGAAATTGTTAGCTTACACTTATTAGTGTTGGGGAATATTGAGCTTAATCCTTCAATATTTGCTAAATGATATCTTATCATGTCCACTAAGACTCCCTCACTATCATACCCCATGTGTTAGTTTTGTTTGATCCTATTATTATTTATGGAAAATGTCTAAATTTGCTGATGAGGCATATTTATAGAATGTAGAGATTGTTCTAAACATAATAATGTTATCCTTGCTGTTAAGGGAAAAAAGAAAACTCTAAATTTCATTTCTCCATGGTAGGACTTTAAATGATTTTCTCCATGATTTATGCCTTGTTCTCTACTGGGTGTTCTCTAGGATCCATTGGTTAATCACTAAGTATTGTCCACTCATGAAATCTTTGCCATACGCTTCTTTAGAG
>NW_003314262.1:1544917-1626994 GCF_000143415.4 Selaginella moellendorffii | reverse complement strand
AGGTTGGAGGGTATACTTAAATGTAGAAGGTATATAACAAATCATTTTATAAAGGTGGTGGAAAATAAGTTTTAGATAGAGTAAAATGGATGGATAATAGGACAAATATAAGATATAAAGATAAGAGAGTAGTTGTGAAAGGATTTGGTTTAACTTCAAATATCAGGTCATAGAGAAAAGGTGGTTATAGAATAGTAAAGTGGTAAGGGTAGAGGTATAGAGGAATGGTTTTGTATATACATATCTTGTACATATATATACCTCAACTTTGAGTATGGCATTTTTTGTTGAAAATTTTTCTTGTCACATAATCCCATCCAAACAAGCCCTTTGGTTATAAGCCATGCAAGTTGTTTACAACCCAATGGTAGTGTTGTTTTATAGTTGAACATGGAACATTTTCAGTCTATATCCATTTAATTGGGTGTCATATTGTTCTCTATCAAAATCTGCTAGCAAGTATAATCCATTATTGTGATCTGATATGGGCCACCCTATCGCGGAAGAAACTTTTTTGTGAATGTTTTATCAATCCTGCTATCATACTTCATAACTAAATCACTAACTTGAAAAGCCTTTACACATTTCTTATCAAATTTGTGCTTTTGTTGCTACTAAACTGCTTCCATATGTTGACAAGCTTGACATTGATTCTTATCCATCCCCTTAAGTTGAATGAGCTTTAATTGCAAGTCCTCATTATCAATGCTTCAACATTAGTTGTAAAATTAGGATCTCCAACTCAATTAGAAATATAACTTCTATCCCATAAACTAGCTAGAAAAGAGTGAAATTGTTGTTACCTTATGTGTAGTTTTATAAACTTATAATACTGTCATCAGTCATTTGTCCCAATTTTTCTTCTTCTCAATAGTTAGTTTTCCTAGAATGTTGCACAATACATTATTTATTCCCTCCACCAACTTGTTAGCTTGTGGATAGTATGATATTGACTGTCAATATTTTATTGATAGCTTCTTCATTAGTGTTTTAACCACCTCATTGCAAATTGGTCAGTGACAATCTCTAACAAGCAACCAAACCTTGTGCATATAATTTGGACAAGAAAATTTACCAAAAAACTTCTTTTGTGTTAGTTTTAGTTGTTACTACTTCAGCCCACTCAGTAAGGTAGTCTATTGCCACCAAAATAAATCTTTTTTAACTTAATGCCATCAGAACTGATCCTATAAAATCTATCCTCCATTTCTCAAATGGTTATGTCGACAAAATTGGATGAAGACTTCATGGTTGAAGGATTCTTCTTTCAAAAGCTTGACAAATGTGATATGACTTGCACCATTCCTTCACATCCTAGAATATTGTTGGTCAGAAAATATCCTACATTCACAATCTTCTTGGCCATATAATTATGGAAGAATTGTCCAATGTTGTTTCATCTAATTCAATAAAGTTGATCACTTGTTAGTGAAACGAATAGGAGTGCGAACCCTAGGCCAACCTCCCAAACCTTAAGGCGTTACGGCCTTAAATCCCACAGGCCATGGAATATTCTTGGAATATTCCTGTGGTTCGTGTCATTCTCCCTTCCCTCATGACCCAGCTACATACGGCAGCCTCGAGAAGCTAAACAAGCCTCACATGAAGGGAGTCCAAGGCAATACAGCCATAGAGAAAAGATGTGCAAACGGCAACATCAACATCGCGACAAACGGCCACGAAAGAAAGAAAGCAATATGGCTTTCTCACATGACAATACGGTCATGGAAACAAGAGAATGAGAATAGAACAAACAACTCAAATCACATAGTAATATGGCTATAGAACTCAATTCTCCCCTTCTTCAGGAATGTCATCCAAGTCATAACCAAAACTCGGAAACACTCTCTTCATGTTATCCTCAGTTTCCCATGTAGCTTCGTCCATGGAATAACCATTCCACTGAACTAACAACTCCCTAGTTGTCTTTTTGCATGTTTTCACCAATCTTTGAGCAAGAATATTGGCCAGACTAGCTTTCTCTGCATCAATCTCTGGAACCTGGATGATGGACTGATTCATGATATCACTAGAGTGCAAACACACTTTAAGCTTGCTCACATGGAATATTTGATGAATCTTCAAACTAACTAGCAAGTCCAAAGTGTATGCAAGATCCCCCACACGCTATAAAATTGTCCAAGGCCCACAATACTGTGGAGACAACTTAGCATTGCCACTTCCTTTTAGAGATTGTTGTGCATCCGACAACTTAAGGAAAACTTTGTCACCAACTTTGTACTCTTGATGACAACGATGCTCATTAGCCAATCTTTTGTCTCGCTCTTGAGCTTGCGTCATGTTCAATTTTGCCAACTCAAGCTTGTCTTGCATATCCTCTAGGAAATCACAAGCATGAGGAACCCGAACTAAAGCCAAATTTAAACTCACAGGAGACCTAGGCTCATAGCCATACATCGCCATAAAGGGAGACATGCCAATAGCCAATTGATGAGCGCTATTGTGAGCAAACTAAAGCAAAGGCAAGTACTTCTCCCATACTCTCTGTCAAGTCAAATTTCCCACAAAAGACCTTAGCATATCTTCTAATAGCTGATTCATGCGCTCTGTCTACCCATCAGATTGTGGATGCTCACCACTACTCATGCTCAGCTTAGTCTCTAGCTTCTCAAAAACTGTTTGCCAAAATTTGGATGTAAACTTGGGATCCCGATCACTCACAATGTCACTCGGCAAACTAAATAACCAGTCTACAAACAACTAAGCAAGTTCATAAGCTTTTATCGTCATTTTCATAGGGAAGAAGTGAGCCATCTTCGTCAAACGATCCACAACAACCCAAATAACATCATTTTCTTGAAAGGTTTTGGGCAAACCAGTGATAAAGTCCATCGAGATGTTATCCCACTTATTCTCGAGTACATATAAAAGATGATAGAGGCTAGCAAACTTCTGATGATCAACTTTGACTGCTTGGTAGGTCAAACAACCACGTATGTACTTCTCAACATCTGACTTCATCCCAGGCCAAAAAAAATGCCTCTTCACCAACATATATGTTCTCAATACCCCCGGATGCCTAACACTTGGCACATCATGACACTTAACCAAAATCCATTTGATGAGTTTGTTAACACGAGGAACCACTACCCCTTCTTCACTAGAATTCCATCTCGTATTTTGAATGACGCAAACTTGTCACCCTTCAAATCTGTAAAGGCGTCCCTCAACAAAACCTTCGCACGAATATTAGTGATAAAGGAGTTGAAGTCAACAAACTCCTTAAGCTCATCCAAGAAATCATTGGATAGCTTCACAAACGAGATAGAATTTACCATCCTAGATAATGCATCAGCCATCTTATTGTCACCTCCATGCTTGTACCGGATCTTAACAAACATTTCCTACAAGAACTCTTGCCAACGAGCAAAGTAGCCTCGAAAATCCACATTTGGAGAGACTAATGATCTAAATCTACATAGAAGTCCGATCCATAATGTTGCCATTCTTGAGTAGGTCAATTCCACTGTGTGGTATCAAACTTGTAGCTCATGAATGCGAGAGAATGCCTAACTTGAAGCAATACGGCCCCAAAAGCACTATCACTCACATCATTGCCTATAATTTCCACCACAATCATTATATCATTCATTAACCCCTTTAGAACAATCCTTGCTCTAATGTCAACTCTATGGCAACAAAAACAATTGCCCTCCGCCTTGTCCTTCTCTTGCTGGTCCAAACGAAGTTTCTTAGCCTCACTGCCATCTTCATGCTATGGAATAACAACTGTTTCATCCCCAAATATGAAGAATTAGTGAGCTGGTCATCACGTTGACTACTTTGTAGACTATCTCGTTGACCAAACTTGACCGAGTTGACTGACAGTTCGGGCGAAAAGATTTGAGCCTTACATCCACTGAGCTCAATCCTTTGATAAAACATTGCACCTTTAGCAACTCATTATAGGTGCCCGTGAGACTAAGGCAAAGATCATGGAACTTGCGGGCATACGCATCCAAAGACAAAGTCCCTTGCCGGATCGCTAATAGCTGGTTCACGAGATCAAACTCTTCAAACTTCTTGACAAATGAAGTGCGGAAAACTTTCATCAAATCAGTCCAAGAAGTCGGCTTTGGATTAGCTTTGATGTAGTTCTTCCACCACGAAGAAGCATGGCCCATAAGCTTTGTCACAAAGAAATTTATCTTCACTTTATCCTAACAAGGATTGTGAGACTAACAACTTTCCCACAATTCCAACCAAGAATCACTTTTGACTATCACAAACATCTGGTGATGATTCCATGATACCATAATCCTTGGCATGCTTGACATACCAATGGTAATCACGAACATGAGATCAATTCAACCCTTGAAGGTCCATGTGAAGCAAGAAATCCTTAATGAGATTGACAGAATCCTTAACCTCCTTTATGTCGCTCTGAACCTCAAAAATCTGGCATCCTTGTTGCACAACGACATCATCAAGAGTCTCTTCCGCATCATCATGACTATCATCACTAATGCCATACTCCTCATCAGGATCAATGTCTTGCTCACCTGCCATCCCCAAAAGAATGTGCTGCTCCAATACCAATGAAATGAACAGGAGTGCGAACCCTAGGCCAACCTCCCAACCCTTAAGGCGTTACGGCGTTAAATCCCACAGGCCATAGAATATTCTTAGAATATTCCTGTGGTTTGTGTCAGTTAGTGTGAATGGTTTTAACTTGCATATAATTTTCTGCTTTTCAATGCCTTTGCAACTCTTTGTTCCCAAAAAGTTGTAAATACCCTAATATTCTTCCATGTCAACACTTATTGTTAGAGGTATTTTATAATCCAAAGCTCCAACCAATCCTACTCGAGTGTTTTTCTCATGTTAAAACTCAAAATCATACTCTGCCAAAGTTATTATCCATTTGGAAAATTTCCCAACAAGTGTTAGCTTTGTTTGCAATGTACCTTAATGTAGCATTATTTGTGAGGAGCACAACATGCCTTCCCCACAAATAGTGTTTGAATTTCTCCACCACATATATGATATGCTTCTCCAAAAGTGGATATCCTAGCTTAGGTCCTTGAAATTGTTGGCTAGCATAGTAGAAGGGAAACATATATCCTTTACTCCCATTTTGGAATAGAATTGTTGTGATAGAATACTTGCCAATGTTTATGTTTACATACAAAATCTCATCCTAATGTCGTGGTGCCCTACTTCAAGTTTTCAAATATTTCTTGACACTCTGCTGTCCAATTAAAGCTTTCTTCTTTTCATAAATGCTTGTTAAAGGGAAATGCTATTTTAGCAAATCCCTCAACAAACCTTCAAAAGTAACTTGTCAATCCTATAAATATCTTTCATGTTCTTTGGAGCATGCATCTCCACCAACTTTTGTATCTTATCTTGCCTCGATTCAATTCCTTCCTTCGAGACTATATGATTAATCAAGGTACCTTTTATGCTCGCAATTTAAGATTTCTCTGGATTTAGGCAACCTTTTGACATCTAGCCTTTCAAATGCTATTTGTACTTTTTCCAGATGAGTTGCTCAATTGTTGTATATACAAAAGTCATCAAGGTACACTCTGATAAATTTGCCAAGGTAGGGGTCAAAGATTTTGTTTATCAGTCATTGAATGTTGTTGGTGCATTTGTGAGCCTAAATGGCATCACTCTATATGCAAAAGTTCCTTAAGGAGTAGTGAATGTTGTTTTCAATTGATTCTCCTCGATTTGAACTTGAAAATATCTAGAGTATCATCACAAAATGTGTACCACTCATGCTTTGGTACTTCATCAAAGATCTCATTCATGAATGGGATGGGATGATAATCACGTTGTATAACATCATTCAACTTTTTATAGTTGATACATACTCTCCATTTCCTTCCTTGCTTTAGTGCAACAAATGACACCCAATCTGAATTCTCCACTTCAAATATGACGTTAGCTTTGATCAACTTCATTGACAATATTAAATTTTAGAGGTCCTAACCTGTATAGCTTTTGAGCCACTAGCTTTGCTCCTTGCTTGATTAGAATCTCATGTTCCACTATATCCATTTGCCGTAGCTCCTCATAAGAGTTTATGAAAAGCTTTGGGAACTTCTTCAACATCACTATATAGCTTTTATGTTCACTCCTAGAAAGCTCTACTCCTGCAAGCATCTTTTCTAACTGAGCATAAGAGCTGTGTTTGTCTATATTTTCCTGCAAAAAGTGATCTCCTTTCTCAATGCTAGCTTGAGGTTCTACGTTGACAAGAATATTTTAAGAATCTTCTGGCATACTAAGGAATATTCTGTTAAGATTTTAGTGGCAATATTTTTCTTAAATAGGTATTTTAAAAAAATTATTAATTTTAATAATATTTAGTAAACTACCAGTATCTAATCTTAGGTGCTATTTAATTGAGGTTTTACCTTATCAACTTGTATTTTAATATTTGAATAATTAGTATTTATAAATACTAATTCAATCTTGTTAAAGTCTGTACTCTAGATTATCCTCAGAATATTCTATTTAGGGCAAGGTTGCAATGGTCGACATTGAAGTGAAGGCCGAAGGAGGAATTCAGTATGCCAGAGCAGAGAGGGATCACTTGGAGCACGTAGCGTTCATTGTGAGCAAGTAAATCTGTGAACGTATTGGCCTGACTTTTTACTTTTCAGCACAAGATCAAGAGTTGTGAATTAGGCGAAGGGAAAGCGGTAACCGTTGTTCGCATGCACGAGGCACAGTGGAGTGTGCACAGAGGTGGGCGAAGACTAGTTTTTCTACTACAGTACAGATCAAGTTTAATCTCTGGCTTGCCTCAGAAACAATCCCTTTCATGGAGGAGAATTGCTACAGACTTGGAAAGCTCTTGGAGGAATCCTTGAAGCGCTATGGCTTTTCCAAGGAAGCGATCGAGGTGGCCTTTCAAATGCAAGTCGCCGGGTTATTTCTTATTTCATTTCGTTGGCGTCATAGGCAAAGTTGCTATCCAAGATTGAGGTTTTCTGTTTCCCAGTATCGCCTGTGCTGGCCTTTCCTTACAACTACGTTGGTTGTGATCAAGGGAGATGAGGCTTTGGTCGCTGGTGGAGGTGCGTTTTGCAAGCAAGAAAGAGGTGTGTACATGCCTTCTAGCTCAACATTGTAAAGGTGGTAATCTCTTTCTTGAAACAGGAATTCGTTGTCAACCAAAAGGGCCTAAACGTCAAGGACCAGCACACGATCATCGTGGACAAAGTATAACTGTACACTTATATCACATACCCTGGCTGACTGTGGCTTGTCTAGGTGGATCTTTCGAAGAAGCAGGTTATTCTGTTAGTGCCGCAAAAATTGCACAAGTAGGAAGCTTGGACCAGGTTTTTATTTTTTCTTTCTTATCTTTTCTCTTTCATTTCAGGAATGCCCTGAAGGGCTCATTTAGCAGGCTGACCACAAGACATGTAAGTTTTTTCTTTCTTCCTTCTTCATGACGCTATTTCTCTTGCAGCCAGCAAATTTATCGGCAATCGCCAAGGGAGTAGTGGCCATGGATAGTCTGGCAAGGGAAAGCGTGGCCATGGCAATAAGCAAGTTGTCCTAGTACTTTGTTTCATTTGTGGTGGCCAAAACTCTAGGCTACGAGACCCTGGAAGTTTATTAAGGGGACCATGAGAGAGTGAGGTAGGTTAGGTCCCATGCTCAATCTTTGTGTGTTTAGTTCATATACCAATGTTTAGGTTAATTTCAATGTTGCTTCAGCTCTAAATCAACTTCCCATGATCGGTTCGACACTTTTTGAACATCATGGATCATTCCCTTGGTGGCTGGCCACTAGGACTTCCCTCTTCCAATGGAAGTTCTGCTAATGTTTTGGCTCCACACCAGCCATTCTTTCAGACCTCATCAGAAGCTCCGCTCTTCACCAAGTCCTTGGCAGCCTGCAATCTCACTGATGGGAGGCTCCAAATGGTCACCAAACTTGGGTTGGCCCCAGGACCAATTTTTCAAGGAAGCTCAATCAATCCAGTGGCAAGGGAAGGATAGACTCACGATTGAAGAGTATCGAGGGGAAAACGATCAGCAAAAGCTACAAGAATGGCTATGAAAACTTAGATCATTGGTTTGTGTATAGAGGCCACCGAATACTCACAAGGTGGCATTTTCAGTGCTAGACCTTAAAGGCCTGGCTTCAGAATAGTTTAGCTTGGAACAGAGGGGCAAGCTTCCAGGATGGGAGGAATTCAACATAGCAGTTCATCACCATGTCTGTTGGAGAGCTGCCATTGAACAAGTTGAAGGGCCAAATGCTGTAGGAATTCAATGAACAATGGCTGAAGGTAAGGTATGAAGTCACTGGAATTCCAAAGGGGGCTCTCCTTCAGCACTATCTGGCATTGCATCCATGGGGTTAGAAATCACTTAATTGAATCCAGACTCAGTCCACAAGGATGCAAATCTCAAGTTCCAGGACTGGGAAGCAAATATGACTGGTAGTGCCAGTCCCCATTGCAAGGATATTCTAATATGGGGAACCTAAACAAGCGACTTTGACACTGAAAGCTCATCATACTTTTCTTATCCTTTAAAGAGTATAGTCTTTCCAATTTAAAGACTCATTAAACTACTTTTGGTGGTTCTTTCCCTTTATTTGGTTTATTTTTCACTAAATTTGTTAAAGATGTCTTCTCTATCTCAATCTAACTATTCATTCCTGAGTATCCTTAGTTTTTATCAACATAACCATCACACTTTGAAGCTTTTAGTTTTGACTTCTTGAAGTTAATTTCCTGGATATTTTCGACACCTTGTATTGCATACATTATGTAACTCCACTTTCCCATTCTAAATTTTTTTACTTGAATCCTCTATTTTATTTCGTGCCACTTTAAACACTAAGTTCCATTTATCCATAGTTTGTGCTAGCATAGCTGCTCCCTCCCTTAGAACTTTCATTTTTGCCAAATTAAACATTTGGGGAATCTATTTTTAGAAACATATTTCTTTTCTCATAATCTATTAATATCCAACACATAAGTGTTCCTCACTTAACATTGCTATTTGGATTCCTTCTAATGATTTCCATGGCCTATTCTTGGCCACTAATTTTTTGCTCTTACCTTTTAATTGTTGTATTAAGCAATATAGAATCATTATCTTCATTCTCGAGGCATCTTTTCAGTTCCATAACAAAAGCTCTTGCTTTACCAAATCTAAAGGGTGTTCACCCCTAATAAGTCTCTTACATTTTTTGCTTTGGGCTTTACTCACAGCCCAACTTTGTGACCCTCCCATGAGATTGAATGAAAGTACGGAGCTAAATTCCTAAGCATAGAGCCAAGGAGTGACTAAATTAGACCATAGAGCAACTCCCAAGCATACAGCCCAAGGAGCAAAGGGATAGGAGCACGGAGCAACTTGGAACAGTCTTAAATAAACACTTTTCATAAATATGAAATGAAATTAACACAAAGGGCATGATAGCGAAAGTGTTTAGCAAACACGGTAAACTATTATTTAGCGAGTATTAAGGGACTAAGCTCAATATCATAGGAGTTCCCAACACTAGCAAGTGCAAGTCAACATCATGAGTTTCTCATCACTGTGTCAAGTCTATTTGACAAATGACAATTTAGAATTTCCTTCCTTAGTACCCTTTCAGTCTAAGTGCATATGTGATGAATAGTTTCTTAATTAGCTTAGGTAGAGACTGATAAAGGATTTAGCAATACCGACCTCTTGCTGTCATGGCAATAAAGAAAGAATATTTGAAAGGACTAGTCAATAGGTAACTTTCGATACCTGAAGTTACATTCATGATAGCGATGATAATATAGTGATCCTCCACAACACTATAATCAGTTCATATGGTTCTGTTCAACAGAAGTTATGCACATATGGTCTGTTGTAGCATAGATTATCCAAAAATTAGAACATGTACCATGTACTTGGCCAATTGAAAAAAGGGTGAACTTGATAAATTTGGAGCTTCAAGCTTTGGTTGAAACAAGCTTTAAATTTGAAGAGAACACTTTACACCCACAACCACAAGTTTAACCTTAACATTATTCTCAAGAAGTTCTAAAAACAAAAAATAACAAAAGTGTGAAGATTATAAATACTTGGTCAAAGGAAACAAAGACAACATACTCAAAAGCATTATAGTTGAAGGTGAAAGTTAAGAGTGTCAACATCAAGTAACAATATTATCATCATGAGTATACAATTCTCAATTAAAGAACTAATAGTATAAACGAGAAGGTTTACAAGATCACAATCAACTAATTCCCAAATTGCATTTGCACATATGTCTTTCAATGTCAGACTTTTGATAAATCTTTCATTCCTTGCAAGCACATATATTTTGTATATTGTATACTTCTTGGGATGGATCCAAATGTTAAACTTTGGCTTCATCATCTTGCAATGTTTGAATATGAGGTGTTTATGACATTGAAAAAGAATTAGAAATTGGTATTGTATTTGATTTTAATAGAAGATAAAGAAATTTTTATTTATAAATTACATCTAAAAAAATATATAGCATTTCTTATAATAGGGATTTTATGTAATAATAATAAATTTAAATTTTCCAAGATTATTGAGTAGATCACTCGAAGGCAAATGCCCCAAAAGCAAACAAATTTACTCTTCAAGGACTTGATCTCATACCTGTTGAGCTCCATGATCACCCTGAGCAGCTGCTGCTGGGTCGAGAAGCTCAACAAATCTCATTTACCCCCTCAGTTTTGCCAAGAAGACAATGTCTTGTTCCTCCAAAGGACAAGTGCTGATTCTTGCAGCTTCTGCCACAAAGCTTGCTGCAACACAAACGCAGGGATCTGCATAGCAAGAAGACTGAGCACATCCAGGCCTGCATTTCCGCTCCTCAAGTGTTGTCCATGCACAGCGAATCTTGCCACATCCAGGAGCTCCACCATTAGCTCATAGTTACTGCCAAACTTCCTAACGTTGCATACATACGTGTTACAAACGGCATTATGAATGACAAATTTTCATCTGAACGCAACGTGTGAACCGAATGTGAAAAACCCTAAAGAAAGTGGAAAGAAATCTTTAAAACTTGAAACTTGAACCTTCACCTTCAATAGAATGAAGCTCCCACAAAGGTTCTTTCCTCTTGCCTCCTCTACGTGGAGGCATAATGGATGATAAACCTAGCTTAATGGTAAACTTAATTTAAATTTATGGAAAGATTCGGAATCTTTAAAAGAGTTCGTTTTGAACGTGACTCGAACCCGCACGTGTGTTACTAACGCGACGTTACGAACGCGTTACTAAATTTTCACCCAAACGCATTAATTGGTAACTATGCATTAACTCATACGAGGCTGAAGTTCAAGATCCGGGGTGGATGCGCCCTCTCGGTGGATGCGCCCAAGGCTGTTCTTGCCTTTCTAGAAGATCAGTACTTGCCGGACGAGTATCTTCTGGCCGAAGTCATCGCAGATTTATATGACACAAATATGGTTCACGTGTGAGTTCCCTGTAATGCGTGTATTTTCCAAATGTTTATCAATACCACGTCTGAACACAGTTTGCAGGCTATGAAACCCGGCATTGCAGCACGCACTCCAAACTTTCAAGGCGGTGGAAAAATAATACAGAGATACTCTCAGAAAGTGCTTCATAGTTTACATTGCAAATCATCGACAAGCAGCCATAGGCTTGCTGGACAAGGAAAGATCTTCGACAGAGGCATAAAACGCATCCATATCGCATCCAAGTTTTGTCGAGATTTTGGCTCGCCTCTAGCTCGAGAATTCGATCTCTTTTTGATGTTAAAACAAAGCCAGAGAAAGGAAAAGAAAAAAAATGTAAAGAAAGAACTCTAGTCGTGCTGATTTTTGCAGCCTGTTCTCTGAATTTCTCGATCATCTGCGTCTTTGCGCTGCTCGTTCTCGAAATACCGGGATCCTTTGCTCATCTTGTAAACAATCTTCTGGACTTTTCCTTGTCCACACCACTCATTCCTGACTCCCGAGGTCGTGAGGCCCAGGATTTCTCCTCCTGGAGCAGCACGCCGGATGGATCTATGCTGCTGCCGTCCTGTGACGCTCCCGACACACACACACACACACACACACTCAAGCATAAAGAATGTGGGAAAATACCGTGTCGTACGGCTCCGATTCCGACCAGCTCCCCGCTTGATCCTCGCCTTGAGCTTGAGGCGCCATTCTTCCATCGCTGGAATCGCAGTGGGGAGGCTCACCGCTGATCCCTCGCCATCGGCTTTGAACATAAACAGTGAAACTACGGCCAAGGGTTTATTTTGCCGTACAAGAAAATTCATAGAAGATTCTGCCTTTTGACGGCAGATAGAATATACCGGTCAGGTTTAGGGTTTTTGGCGAATGGGCATACTCCAGCCTCGCATTTCCTTCAAAAATCTTTGAACCGCAGCGCTGCAGCAAAGGCTGATCCGTAGGAAGCGTGCTTCTGCCCCAGCACATTCTGCTACTGCGTCTCCTGTAAGTACATCTCTCTCTCTCTCTCTCTGTGCTTGTCGAGATTTCTCATCGCGTTTTGATTGATAAGGTCGTCCCCCAAACGTTGGGCGTCATGGAGCCATTAGAGATCTCTTCTGGCGGTCACCACGAGGAGCTGGTGGATATTGTCAAAGTGAAAGAAGGCGCGGGGACAAGCTCTCGAACCCGAGTCTGTAGAAGATCCTGGACGAGGGACTCCTCGCAGGTACAATATTCCAGAGAGTGAGAGGGAGACCTTTGCTCATCATCTCGCGCTGGTGGAGGCGATCAAGCAATTCATCCCCTGGAGATATCGAGCGGCTGAATGGCTGTTTGTCCGGTAAGCGGAAGTGGGAGTCTACCAACACGCGAGTGGAGGAGTTCGGTGGAGGAGTTCGTTGGCTTTTCCATCGAAGATGCGATCCGGGTGACTTGATCGAGGATGAAGATGCCCCGACTGGCAGTGTGCTCCACGTCCACGACTTGAGCGCGCTCAGACGCCTGCAGACAACCACTGAGAGCGCTAGCATAGACACGGACAAGATAGTCGGCGTGCTAGAACGGAAGTTCGCTGAGGACAAGTCGAGGGAGTGTGCGGTGTGGGAAGGCGGCTACCATTGCAGCAAGTATGCGATGGTCGGACCTCTCTACGTCGTGGTCGAGACACTCGCTCAGCTTGTGCGTGCAAGTGGTGATTACCCAGAATCGATGGTAGCGTTTGCTCGTCACCAAGTATTGACGGCTGACAATATGGAGTCTCTCTACCAGAAGTTGGATCTTGGCGCTAAGTTCCATAGGAAGATCTTCCAGGACGACCTTGCTGAAGAAGTGTATCCAAGCAAAGCTTGAAAAGCTCCATCAGCATTATTCCCTGGAAAAGATATAAGTAACAGAAGCTCGTTCTGTTGGCCTTACAAACCATAATATGAGAGGGAAAAAAATGAATTTAAGCTTCATAAGCTTCTATGATCACTTCATCGTGGTTACTGCTTCCAACAATGTTGAGCAATGGGTTTAGTCATGCTGGAGCTTGCCGGCTCTTTGACGGGCTTTTGCGATTAATCCTTGGAGACTCAGTATTGAGGATGACTCAGGAGGATCTGAGAAAAAGGATCAAGCTCAATGATGAGATTAATGAAGTGCTCAATAGCAACCTCCATTAGAAGGGGAAGATAGTATATATTTTAAAGAAATAATTTGCTGTGCATTGCATGCAGTAATGTTTGATTTGAGTGTTATTCATATTTAGTATTATTTCAAATAAAGATTTATAGACCTAAGCAATTTGTGATGCAATTTTGGAGGCAAAACATTGTGCAAGCCTACAAAATATACGAAAAAAAGCACATGTGTGTCTATAACTCCATTAGAAGTGGAAAATTAATCTAAGTTTATATTTTAAAGAAATAATGTATTACACATTATAGCAAGCAATTTGCAATGGTGGGGTAGATGGCCAAGAAAAAATTGTGCAAACTTGCAAAATATATGAAAAAAAACATGTATGCTTAAATTGTTATAACACATATTTGTGGCTTTTAAAATAATATTTTAAACATAATTTCTTTTTAACATACAGGCATGCATTGATAGATATATGGCAAAGTCTATATTAGCATTATGTATGTGACTTTTTTGTTGTATAAATTTCAACTCCACATTCAACAGAGTTTAGAGTTTAAGTTAGGGGTTCTTGTTTTTTGGATGCCATAGGCTAAATTCATTATTGTTGTATTTCGGGCATTCTTCCATGAGCTAATGGTTTTGCAATGAATTAAGAAATTCTTATATGGGTGAGTAAATTGAAGGAAGGCTATAGAATGGGGGATCTTGCCTCCTCATTTGGAGTGGACTAATATATATTACACCAATATCTCAAGACCATAAGCTAGGAAGGGGTGTATCCCCTTAAGAGTGTTGTGGTTCAAGCACTTCTTGAAGAGTTTCTTCCACATTATAAGAATTTGATATAGGGGATTATGTATGTTAATGGAAAATTAAGAGATGCAATATATAAAGTAAGCCAGGCAATGATAAAAGTTATATTGGCCCATGTTTATTTTGAATTGAGTTTTGTGAAGGAGATTAAAGCCAATTCCCTGTAAGCGACTAATTTTTCCATTTTATTTTAGTCACTTAACCACACCTCCAACCACTTGGAGGAATCTCACTCATAACCTTCATAAGTCCTATTTTGGACTTGGGCTTGCTAGCCCCACGAATGGCATCCCCGCCACTCAACCTTTGCACTTGGTCCAAGTGCTCCACATGTCCGATCCCATGACCGACACCCCAAGGTACCACCGACATATCAGCCCGTTACGTTAAGGCCATACCCATTCACCTTAGTCACATCAGTGGTCTGACACCACCTACATCACAGTCCGTCTCTCAAAGACTGTGCCATCCGTCTATGAGTGATCATCCTAGATTCACTCCTTAGCATCCTTAGGATGCCCATAGACATGGGGAATAGCCTTCCCCAACATCCCTTTTCCAGTCTCCACCAAGTCCCTTTCTGCCCATGGCCGTGTTTGTTAACACTGCCCTTGGATCAAGGCCCACAGGCTCAACCACTAAGTCCCATAGTACTTTGGGACTTCCTCACCACCCGACTGTATCCTTGGTCACTACACCAGAGGACTATTCCTCTTCCTTTCCACAGTCTGGGCCTTTAGGACAACATTTCAGAACACCGTGGCCTTACGCGAGCCTCATGGGTACTCTCCCCGCCTTCCGCCTTTGGGTGCTCTAGCCATGGGCTTAGAGCGAGGTTCCGTTGAGCCACACCAGGTATCCAAGTAGGTAGTGCCACCCACACTTGGACTGAGAGCATCGGCCAGTCGATCTCCCGGGGGAACTAGAGCCGGCTTTTGAACACTTCACCAAGCTACCCCGCTTGTCGGTCCATGTTCACTCTAGTCTTGGACTTCCCAGTGGGCAGCTCATCACCCAACACTGGGTACAGCCTTCCTGGGCCAAACTAGCCTTTCCTGGCCAAATTGGCTCCACTGCAGTCCTCCCCCTATTATACTTTTGGAGCTCACCAAACCCCCCAGAGTTTGGGAGACGAACACTTTGGGCTTTCACCCTCTCAGACTCGAACTCGGACTTGGACTCAGACTCGGACTTGGACTCGGGCTCGGGCTCGGTCTCGGCCTTGGCCTCGGTTTCGGTCCTAGTCTTGGTCTCGACCTTACACTCCATCTCAGGTCCTTCTTGGACTCCATCTTGGATTCCATCTCGAACTCCATCTCGAATTCCATCTCGGGTCCATCTCAGACTCCATCTCAGATTCCATCTCAGGTCCATCTCAGACTCTATCTCGGACTCCATCTCGGGCCCACCTCAGACTCCAACTCAGGTCCATCTCGGACTCCATCTCAGACTCCATCTCGGGTCCATCTTGGACTCCATCTTAAACTCCATCTCGGGTCCATTTCAGACTCCATCTCGGGTCCATCTCGGACTCCATCTCAGGCCCACCTCGGACTCCAACTCGGGTCCATCTCGGACTCCATCTTGGATTCTTCCACATGTCATGTGTTGGTCCTTTTGGGTCCCTTTTTGGAGCCTTGCTTATTGCTTGCTTCATGCTTGTTCTTTGAGCACTTCATTGGGAGTTCCACTCCCGCTCTCGACCTTTTAAGTCGGAGCTTTTAGTCCAAACGTGTTATGCTCGTTTGGTTTTTGCTTCTGCCATTACCACATGGCACCCTTCCGGCTCCACTTTGGGGCCTAGGGATTTTGTGTCTCACATTCCCCACATATGTTTCAATGTAGAGTCATCTATAGAACTTTAGTGCATTGATAGTTAAGATTCCCCTACGACATAAAACTCATGGTCTTGATGCAACTTCTTTTTTATAGCATATTACAAGCTATAGCTTGTGGCATATAGTTACATAGAATCATTGATGCTAGTAATTCCTTAAAAATGGTAGGCCACGAGCACCAAAAGGATAGTGGGGGTGGGAGTGTTGGGCAGTCGAAGTCAAACCTTGGGTGCCTAGCTCCACACCCCCTGCTGGAGTTCCAGTGCATGCATGGGCTGTTGGGCTCCACCTCACATGCAGTGTCCAAATAATATTGCACAATTGGTGGTGTTGTTTATCTGTGTAGGCCACTATGTTACAAATATGCTTGTGTCAATGAACAAAAGGGGACCAACTCTTTAGGAATGTTACTGTAGGGTGGTTTTACAATTTAGCCAACTCAAACATATATGTGGCAATTGGGTGGGGGAATAGAAATAGACATGATAAATGTGTGGGAGGGCCATAATGTAAGCCACAAATTTTTCCTTTTCAATTTGCCAGCTTACCTCGTCTATCCGTCCAACACTGCCTTGGTTTTTGCTAAGTTCCCTCGCTAAGGTTCTCGCCTATGGTACCAGCTCCTACTTGATCCTACTTGGTTTCAGCTACTCACTGCATGAGCAACGGAGTGTTAGCCATCCATCTACGGATTCCCAAATCTCACTCAATCCCCCTCCTCGGGTTAGACTGAACTTAAGGTTCGGCTACACTCCCTGCAAGCACAAGCAGCCAAGCACACCAAGCTTCCAGGTTCCTAACATCCCTTGGTACCACAAGACTTGATCATGGGACCCTCTAAATCCCAAGTCTTGGGTGCAACACTTGCTTCGGGACGCTGGGGCGAAACACCGTGGCCTAACGGCCTGGTATGGGTACCTCTACCCCCCCACTTCCATCCCGAAGGGAAGGTCCAAGCCCCTAGGAAGGGCGAGGACCAATGAGTCGCATGGTACTCAAGTGGGGCACCACTCCACATGAGCCAGGATTGGGAGTAGTCAGTTTCCCTTTCGGGAGTGGGAGCTGCTCTTGAGCACTTCCTTGGATGGCCCCTCCAGCACCAACCAAGTCCATGCTCATTCCCACCCAAGGCCCCTCGGTCCTAATCCCAACCTCAAGTCAATTTGGAAGCCCCATTAGAGAGTTCCTTCAAAACTGGTTCCTGGACCTCACTATCCCTACTATACTTTTGGAACCCCTTGCAGCCCCCCCCCCTGGGAGACGCATGCTTTGGGCTTTCACCCTTTGACTCGTATTAGTACTCAGACTTAGTCTCTGGCTCGATCTCGGACTCGATCTCGGATCCGACTTCGGATTCGGTCTCGGACTCGATCTCAGACTCGATCTCGGACTCGACCTCGGACTCGGTCTCGGACTCGATTTCAGGTCTCGGACTCCGTCTCAAACTCGGTCTCGAACTCGGTCTTGAACTCAGTCTCCGAGTTGGCCTCAGACTCAATTCCGGACTCTATCTCGAACTCGGTCTCAGAGTCGGTCTTGGACTCGATCTCAGATTCGGTCCCATCCGATGAACTCTTTATCATTTTGGTCATGCTTTCGGGACTCTGTTGGTTGGCTAAGGGAATCACACCATATGTTGATTGACATTTCGCTGGTCTAGTTTGCTCACCACATGTTGATTGACATCTGGCTGGTCCAGTTTACTCCTGCTAGGCTCGACCTGAGGGGTAGGGTGTCAAGAGAGCAGGGCTCTCAGGAGAGCTGCAGCTCTCAACTTTCATTCACGAGGGCATGAATTTGCAGGGAAGCGTGGTGGATTATAAACAACCAAAGAGAACAACTTGAAAAATAATCCATAAGGGTTCAAATATAAAGGGAAAGGGCCTATGAACAAGAGTGCACCCCCTTTTCCAATCGGTTAAGGGTCTTGGGATATTTGGGGTTAAGTGTCCTTGGGTTTGAATAGTATTAGGCTGAGTGACCTCCTGGGAAGTCCAAATTCAGGAGCTTACACCCCCAAAGTGCCTAAGTGGCCAACCTGATCTTGACCTTAGGCACTTTGGGGGCTCGAGGGGCTAGTGTTATTCAAATAACCTCGGCCCTTTGGGCAGCCATAGTGCCTGAGGTCAAGCTCGGGCTGGCGACAAAAGGTGGCAAGCAAAAAGAAAAAACATGGAAGCAATCAAATGGAAATTTACCCTTGGCAGCATTGTTGCTTCCCAATCTCTCAATTGTGTTGGATCTCTTGCACTCTCTCTCTCAATCTCAACTCATGTTTACACTTGTGTGCTCGATCTCCCGCACTCTCCCATGCTTGATCTCTCACACTCATGCATTCAATCTCTTGCACACTCAATCTCTCGATGCTCAATCTCTCGAGCTCTTTTTCTCCACTCACAGAGCAAATAGTAACCTAATCTTGGCAGCTACCCTTGATGGCTGCCCTAACCCTAACCAATATCTCATCTTGGTCGTTCATTCCAAATAACCTAAATCTTAACCATCAAGATATCTTCGATCTTATTTTATTTTATCATTATTATTATATGTGAAATATGGTTCTTTATTTTTTATATTTTAATGATGATATAACTAGCACCTATAATTTTTTTTTCTGTTATTAGAGATATGATATTATTTTTTCTAAATTACCTAGAAAGGATGCATTCTCATCAATATTTTGTACATATTTTGGAATTGTTACAAGAACTTTAAAGAGTATAAATAAGGCACATTAAAATATGTTGTACTATATTAATATATAAATGGATGAATCCTCATCCAGAAATTTATTTTGTGTTGTATTAGATCCTAAACAATAGTTATGTGTTTTAAATGTCATTGAGCAGTGTTCACAATTATGGATAAAACTTGAGTTGTACTAAGAATTTTTATTGAAGGATAAGATTTGACAAGATTTATCTGTAAGCTCATGAATTTGGACTTCCCGAGAAGTCACCCAACCTAGTACTATTCAAACCCAAGGACACTTAACCCCAAATATCCCAAGACCCTTAACCGATTGGAAAAAGGGGTGCACTCTTATTCATAGGCCCTTTCCCTTTATATTTGAACCCATGGATCGTCTCTCGAGTTGTTCCCTTTGGTTACTTACAATCCACCATGCTTTCCTGCAAGTTCACACCCTCGTGAACGGAAGTTAAGAGCCACAGCTCTCTCGAGAGCCCCGCTCTCTTGAGATCCTACCCCTCGGGTCGAGCCCAGCAGGAGCAAACTGGACCAGCCAGATGTTAATCAACATGTGGTGTGATTCCCCTAGTCAACCAACAGAGTCGGACCCGAGACCGCTCTGATACCAAACGTAAGCTCCTTGAATTTGGACTTCCCGAGAGGTCACCCAGCCCAATACTATTCAAACCCAAGGACACTTAACTTTAAATATCCCAAGACCCTTAACCAATTGGAAAAGGGGGTGCACTTTTATTCATGGGCCCTTTCCCTCTATATTTGAACTCCATGGATCATTTCTCTCGTCGTTCCTTTTAGTTGTTTACATTATCATTATCTAGCACTTAAGTTTTGACATCTTGACATATCACACGTGTTGACAATCAAATTGGATCTCTTGGATTGACATGCTATAATAGAATGTCATTACTGATATCATTATTAACTATCAAATTTCACGTGTTGAAAATCCTTCCTTGGATTTGTGTATACATGCATTAAATATCATAACAGATGACAATAATATTAATATTATCATAAATTTGCTATAGAATTTAAATTTATTTTATATGTTATTGACATTCTTCTTATTTCTTTCCTTAAATTTCAATTATGTTTCACTGTGAATTTTTATAAGTAGCATAAAGAGAGAGAGAGAGAACTCCAAAACCTATTGAGAAGGATTGAGAGGTTTCTTCTACATTTTCGAGATCACCCACCTCTCTCATTCTCTCAAAATATTATTTTCGAAAGTTTTTTAAATAGGCGTTTTGATCTTTGTCTTGGCTCTATTTCTTTAGAGGTTATGATTCGCAATGACACCAGTATAGTTATATGCTCAGAGTTTCTTATTTCTGGTGTAGGTGAGGGCGGATAACAATAGAATTTGTAAAATTTCAAGTAGAAGGAGATTTGAGTTTTTGGATCTCTAATTTAAGTGCCAAGATGCACTTCAACCAAAATGAATGTGAAGTAAGAGTCAATCATTATCCTCTCGTCCTTTTTTAGTTCAAGTGAAAAAGTCATACTAGTGTTGGCGCCAAATTTACTAACTCCATCTTCAGCAATATTCAAAGTCGTTAGCAATGTTTTTCAATTTTCACACCTCTCAATTGACATACATTTATTTTTGTATAAGCCCGTGAGCGAGCTTCCATCCTCTTATAATAGCAATATTTTATTTGAGCTATCACCTCTTGTCAGCAATATAGGTTCCAAACAGAAGGGGATGGAGCAAATAGGATACCCATAATTGGTGCAAGATCAAGACTACACACTTCCAACATTTTGAAGGCATAGTGTTTATAGTTTATTGTGGTGGATATTTAAATTGCATGGATAAAGCATGCAATCAAGATCATTGTAGAAATTCTATATTTTTCAAATGGTCTATAATCAATCCTGCTTTCTGTGACACCATTGCTATTGGATTCAAGTGTCGATTCTACAAAAAAACCCTTTTATATCATGCTATCCACAAAGCCAAAATGTATTACTTTCTTCCATAGAATGGAGTGGCTAAAAGAGCTATAGTGCATATTAGCACACACATGCATCAATGTAGGAAGGGATGCAAAGGAGTTCTCTTAACTATTTTAAAGATGTTATGCAGAAAGAGACTATGAGAAACTCATTTGTAACTTCGAAGCATGTTCAAAAGGCTATCTTCAAAGATTTTATTGCAAACACCTTACTCAATCCAAACTGCCAAAAGACTCAACTAAACAAGGTTAGCTTGTGGGACTTATTATGAGGAGTACAATTTGCTATTAACCTAAGGAGGTACGTTTGTTGTATTTCATATGTTACAAAAATATCTTTTCCTTACATTATATTGTTTAGGATAAAATCTTGGATGTGTGAATCTTGAGAAGGAAAGTTGTGATAAAAAATTGACTCTATCCTTGAACTAAAAAGGACTTATCCATACGAGTTCATCCACAGAAGTTTGTTTCTAGATTAAGTTGTGAATGAGTAGGAGCACCCCTTCGTATTCAAGATATCTACAATGGGCCCTGCCTCTAATGTAAATATTGTCTCCCAAATAAACATGTTTGGATCTAGTGATCTTGCAAATGCATAGGTATATTTAACCATATAGAGCATATATCAGGTTGAACAACTATGTGAGTTCATGTGTATGATCTAAGGTAATTTTTATTCTCATTATATTGAAATTGTTGTAATATTTATGTTTTCACAGGCTACATTGTAACTTACAATTGCAACAGCAAAGTTTAAAGTACAAGACCAAATAGCCTAGGAATTATTTTGGAACTCCCTCTTCGATATTATACTAAAGTGGATTGGTAAGTTTGCAAACTTTCGTGGTTTTATAGTAAATAAGGTTGGTGTAAACAAGAATGGTGTTTGAGCAATTTTTGGGAATGATCAACTATTGGAAGGTCGTGAGAGGACTTATGAGTTCCATTGGGCTCAAAGTGTAAATTAGCACTACCACCTTATCAAGCTAGAGTTTCAATCAATGTTTAAGAAGTTGTGCAAACAATGGCAAGCTACACTTTTTAAAAAAGAGTATAAGGCAAAAGCAAATGAGATTCAAATGTGGTGGTGTGAAGATGGCTATACGGATATAAGTTGTCTGTCACAACTTGAGTCGTGGTTAGGATGGTGGGAAGTTAGGATGTTCTAGTGGAGATATCACTGTAAGCTCCTTGAATTTAAACTTCCCGGGAGGTCATCCAACCCAGTATTATTTAAACCCAAGGATGATTAACCCTAAATATCCTAAGACCCTTAACAGATTGGAAAAAGGGGTGCACTCTTGGGCCCTTTCTTTGAATTGTATGAACCCCATGGATTGTCTCTCGAGTCGTTCGCTTTGGTTTCTTACAATCCACCACGCTTCCCTGCAAGTTCACGCCCTCGTGAACAGAAGTTAAGAGCTCAGCAGGAGCAAACTGGACCAGCCAAATGTCAATCAACATATGGTGTGATTCCCCTAAGCCAACCAACAGAGTTGGACCCGAGACCCCTCTAATACCAACTGTAAACTCCTTGAATTTGGACTTCCCGGGAGGTCACCCAACCTAGTACTATTCAAACCCAAGGACACTTAACCCTAAATATCCCAAAACCTTTAACTGATTGGAAAGGGGGTGCACTCTTGTTCATGGGCCCTTTCCCTCTATATTTGAACTCCATGGATTGTCTCTCGAGTCGTTTGCTTTGGTTGCTTACAATCACTCTTTTTAGGTTAGTTTTTATTTTTTCTTCTCATTTTATTGCCTTTTAATATTGCCTTTTTTCATTGGGATCAACCATTTAAAGATCTTGTATACACCCCAACTGAAAATCTCCCCAAAAGTAAGCATTGGAGTTTGCATTCCTCTAAGGTAGGAAAAGGGAAGATGAGTCTATATAAAGCTTATTTATTAAATTTGATACACATTATAAAGTAGTTTTCAAAACCGTTGGCATTCGAGGAATGAAGATACATGGGAAGGTTGAGATGTTACATGATAGGATGAAGAGAAAATTAACTCCACCCACCTGAACGATGGCAATTATGGTTGAGGAAGTGGTCTGTGGCACATTTATGAAGTACATTCTTTGGGTTTCTATTGGTGATATAAAGATTATCTGCTCAAACTGTCATTTTTCCTTTTTTGGTGAAGATGTTGGCACGGACCTTGGAGTGGAAAGCTCTTATAAGTCTAATGTTAAGTACCATTCTACTCTAAGACACTGCTCTTGGACTGAGCCACCTTAAATGGTTGATAAAGAGAGTGTATCACAGCAAATTGAAATCATTTACCATAGCGTGGAGCCAAAGCAATGAGCATTCCGCCATGTGCTAGCAAAATCCAATGTAAGGTGTGTGGGGATGTTTCCAAGGGGCAAGTATTAAATCTAGATTTGTGGTGATAAATCTGTTTTTGTTCTAGCCCCATATTTCTATGGGAAATGCAAGCAAGCAAGATTTTTGAGATGGTGCTAGTTGTATTGTTATAACACCGATGGCAACCATATGAAGCAACTTAAAGACATTATAGTGACTAAACCTAATGCAGTACCTAAAGAATGGCTAGTTGTTAATGGGGTCACACTCACCTCAGATGAAATTGAAAACCTTGAGAAATTTGGTTTCAATCTTGAAAGGAGAGTTGGAAACATAAGTGATAGAACCAAGACTATTCCTACAAAGATACATAGAAATCTAGCAAGAAAAGGTAAGGTAGTTAAATTTATTGGTACTATCTCTAAGTAGAAGTAGGGTAAATAAGCTTAGCTCAAACACTTGAGTGTGAGATTTTCTCCATGAAGTATATCACTGCACTTGCAAAGGAATACATAGTCAAAACAAAAGGTGGAGAGTACATAATTACCATTCAAGACTTTCTTTTTTGCATATGTCCAGACTTTTATAAAGCACGAGGAACATAGGAAGGCATATGCTCCTTGCAAACATATGTACTACATCTTTATCAACATTTTGCACTAAGATCCTAAAGTGGATATTCATATACACTAAACAAGTCTTATTATTGCTGAGTTGTAGAAAACTTTTAGAGCTAACTAGATTTTCCAACTCTATCGATATTTATTCTTTATCAATAATATAAACTCATTATACTTTATATATTTAATTAAAAACATTTACTTTTCATTTCATATATTTGCCAGTGTTCTTTTCGCAATACTACTCATAATACTCATGTATCCATTTCTATCTTTACCATCTCAAAAAATATTTGATGGTAGTCTTTTAGGTGCATATGTTGCAGTGTGTCATGAGAGCATATATACTATCATACTGTAGCACATGTGGTTTTTACCCTTTATCCTATGGTGGTTTACCATAGGATAACACCATGAAGCAGAACCTAAACCCTCTTTATGCCACGTGTCACATGCCACGTTCCAAAGGAACATGGTGTGGAACTCGACTTTCAGGGCCTTGGGCCACTGTAGCGCACCTGAATTTGGAGTCGAACTCCAAGCCCGTTGCGCTACGAAACGAGGGTCCGGTACAATCCCACGAGCACCAGCTCCTCGTATCCAACACCTGCACGCAAAATGGTGTCAGACGGAGTCTGGCACAATTTTGGCATACCGGTGGCCTAACGTGAGGAGGAGGGTACTCCACCGACTAGAGCAGCGTGGAGCTTGGGCTTAGACCCAAGTCGGACGCAAAACAAGGAGCGACACAGCCCAGCAGGAGCCAAACTAATGTCTCAGGTGGTCGGACATGCATTCCAACCATTATCTCTACTATACATTTGGAACCCCCCACAGCCCCCCCCCCCCCTTGAGGGACACACGCTTTGGGCTTTCACCCCAAGCCTCCCTTAGTACCAGGAGTTAGTCTCTGGGACAAGTCCGAAACTTACTAAATATGGAATGTCCTTAGATTGTGAATTTGGACACGGGACGAACACCATTGTGTTCAGGCCGATCTCTACATTCCGTAAATATGCCAAATGAGCTAATCTAGACACTTTCCTTAAATAGCATTTGGGACCGAAATGAAACCAACACAACAAAGGGCGTGATAGCGAGGGTGTTTGGCAGACACGGTACTAAGCTATCATTTAACGAATATTGAAGGACTAGTCTCAATATCCCGGGGGTTCTTGACACTAACAAGTGCAAGCCAATGATAGGAGTTTCTCAAACCAGGCCGAGTATGCTCAGCAAGAAACACATAGGGTTCCTACTTTATGTTTATCCGATTTAAGTACACGGTCATTGACCAGTTTCTCAACTAGCTCAAGTGGGAACAATAAAGGGAACCAACTGTACTGACCTTCTGCCGTCATGGCAGTAAGGAAAGAGTGTCCGTAAGGACTGGCCGACAAGTATCTTTCGATACCTGAAGTCACATTCGCGACACTCTCCCCCCCTTGGGGAAGATTGATGTCCTCGTCGATGCATACCCGAGTCTAGCAAACCGTCAAGGAAACAACTCTGAAAGTTAACGGAAAGCACACTATGTGGGAAACGCACCGACTTAAATGAGTTATGGAACGACCTCTCCTCTACGTCCAAAGACGTTAAGACTCAGACACCCTCCGGCCGTCACCGACAAGGAAATGACTAGCAAAGTTAGCCACTCTTGCTGCTCCGAGTACCACTCGGCTTACAAAGGAATGATACATCCCTGCCCGCAGGGACATAGGGAGAGGGCCAGAGGCCCAACTTCCCCTGAGCAAGAAATCAACCCCGTCGGGAAGATTTAGATAACTACTATAAACTGGCAGATTAAGTTGTTTACACGACCACGCCCCTTTTCGAAAATGAGTCATCGAGAGAGAGGCGGGGACTTGTGATCAGTCTATAATAGTTATCCCCATGGTTATGGATTGGACCCATGCGCCGAAGTGCCGAAGTCAGCCTGCCAAAACTGACCCAAGTACTAATGAACGAGAGAAACGACACTTTGATTATAGAAATATAGTATTTTATTAATTTGCAAGATTTATTACAAGATTTACAAAAGCTAGTTTTTATTACGATTCTCATACTCCGTGATAAGCTCACGAGCATGTGTAAGATTACTAAGAGGTTCCCAAGTTGATTCACAAGTTGGATAACCTTTCCACTTAACTAGATATTCCTTGGAACGACCACCACAAGCTTTGCGAGACAAGAGAATCGTTTCGACCTCATACTCCATGTCACCATTCACAACCTCCGGAGGGGGACGAATGTCCACAGAGTGATCCATAGCAACATGATATGGTGCTAGTAAACTAACATGAAACACATCATGTACATTGGACAACTCATCCGGAAGATCCAACTTATAGGATACATCACCAACTGGTTTCACCACCCGATAGGGTCCAACATATCTTGGCAATAATTTCCAAGATAAACACCCCTTAATGTTCAAGTTGCAGGAAGATAGCCAGACCTGATCTCCCACTTGATAGGATACATCCCGCTGATGCTGATCCTTATCACGTCGATACCTATCTTGAGCTTTGCCCATCGCCTCAGTTGCTCTAGACCAACCTTGACGTAGCTGCTCCGCATAAGTCTCAATGGCTGGGACCAACACTTCAGACATTGGTTTCGGTACAGCAATCTGTTGAGGAACCCCACGAGCATTTCCTTGCAGCATCTCCCATGGAGAACAGCCGATAGTGCTGTGAAATGTGTTGTTATAACATATTTCTGCTGTATCCAAATGCTCAACCCAGTCGTGTTGGTCCATTGCGACATAGTATCGCAGATAATCCTCAACTTGAGCATTCACGCGTTCGGTCTACCCATCAGTTTGAGGATGATAAGCCGTACTAAACTTCAACTTAGTACCAAACAACTGGAACAGTGTGCCCCAAAACTTCCCTGTAAACCTCGAATCCCTATCTGAGATCATCTCTTCAGGGAGACCATGAACCCGCACTACTTCATGGAAAAAGAGCTTTGTTGCTTGTTTTGCATTCACTGTTCCCACAGTTGGAATGAAGTGTGCAATTTTCGACAACCTATCCACAACCACCATCAAAGTATTATAACCCTTAGACTTCGGCAAGCAAGTGACGAAATCAAGTGTCACACTTTGAAATGGCCATGCCGGTGCTGGAATGCACTGCAACTTTCCAGCCTGCTTCTCAGCTTTGCGCTTACATTGCTGGCATATAGGGCAGGAACGGACATAGTCCGCTACATCACCTTCCATACCAGACCAGAAAAATCCCTTTTTCAACGAAGCTAGTGTCTTTCGCTGTCCACCATGTCCCGCTGCTGGAACATCATGATGTTCCCACAAAAATAACTATTGCAGATCTTTAGAGGGAAGATACAATCTTTCTTGCTTATAGAATATAAGCCCATCCCGAACTGAGAAGTGAAGTTTCGCATTAGTGCGACTAGCAACTTTTGCTGCTTCGCTACCAGGGCTCTGCTTCAACAACCCCGCTCGACATAAGATTGCCTTTGCCAATGGGTCACGTCCATATGAAGCTTGAACGTCTTCCAACCAGTCCGAACTGATTGTCGATATTGCCCGGAATTGAGCCTGACGACTCAATGCATCCGGAACAACATTGTCTTTACCAAGTTTATATATGATTTCCATATCATATCTAGCAAGCTTCTCTTGCCAACGAGCCTGCTTTGGCGTAAGTTTAGGCTGTGTAGCAAAGTAGCTTAGTGTGTTACTATCTGTATAAACCTTAGTGTGTCCACCCAAGTAGTGTCTCCAGTGTTCCAGGGTTGACACTATAGCAAACATCTTTTTCTCATGCGTTGGCCATCTTCGTTGGGTTTCATCCAATTTCTTGGAATAGAACGCAACGGGACAACCATGTCGCCTTAGCGTAACACCAACGGCTTTGTCACAATCTTGCTGTAACACGGCACCAATAGCATAACCAAATGCATCACAATGCACTTCGAAGGGTTTATCAAGATCCGGGATCCTGAGAACAGGAACCGTAGTCAAGATCTCCTTCAATCGTACAAAAGTACGCTGACAAGCTGGTGTCCAATGAAACAGAATATTGCTCTTCGTCAACTCAGTCAACAGAAGAGCAATTCTTGCAAAATTGCAAACAAACTTGCGATAGTATCCAGCCAAACCGAGAAAGGAACGAACATCAGATACAGTGGTCGGGACTTCCCAGGACTTCACCGCTTCCACCTTCTTTGGATCGACCTCAATCACGCCACCACCAACTATATGTCCGAGAAAGTTTACGCGCAATTGACCAAAAGCGCATTTACTTTCCTTAGCATACAGTTTGTGTTCGCGCAACTTCTGAAACACCAGCTCCAAGTGTTTCAAATGATCCTCCAACGTTTCACTAAAGACTAGAACATCATCGATGTATAGGACAACAAATGCGTCCAAATAATCTTCGAATATTCTATCCATCATAGTGCTGAACGTTGCCGGAGCATTGCATAACCCGAACGGCATGACAAGGAACTCATAAGATCCATACCGAGTCTTAAAGGCTGTCTTCTCCACATCCTGATCCGCCACCCGTATCTGATGATACCCAGACCGCAAATCAAGTTGCGTAAAATACTTAGCCTTTAAGAGTTGGTCAAACAAGTCATCAATGCGAGGCAAAAGATAACTATTCTTAACTGTGATCTTGTTGAGTGCCCGATAGTTAATACACATCCTCATGGTTCCATCCTTTTTCATAACAAAAAGGATTGGTGCTCCATAAGGTGACTTGCTGGGTCGGATATGACCTTTGTCAAGAAGCTCCGTGAGTTGCTTCTTGAGTTCAGCCATCTCCTTGATGTTCAACCGATACGGAGCTTTCGTGGGTGGTTTAGAACCCAGAATAACCTCAATCCGATGATCAACCTCACGGCTAGGGGGTAACCCTGGTGGCAAATCCTTCGGGAAGATATCCTGATTCTGCGCCAACAACTCCAATATCTTCTTTGGTACAAGATCAACCCCGTCGCCAATCCGAACAGAGTCACCCACATTCTCAGCTTCCATCACTTGAACCCAAAAGGTCCGACATCCCCATAAATCCCTTTTATATACTTGTTGAAGAAATCCATACCAAACACCATCTGAAAATCTGGTATCTTCAACACTACCAAGTCCACTCTTTCTTTCCACTTGGATATCTTTATTGGAACATCACTCACAAACTTTCTGGCTACTTGCCCACCTTCCGCAAACCGGAAATGCATAGGTGACATTTGCTCAGCATTCAATCCTAACAACTTAACTAAGTCTTTGGACATCACGCTGTGCGTAGCTCCCGTGTCAATCATCACTCGGATTCGGTGTCCACGGACAAAGCCTACCAGATACATCAACGGATCAGTGTTTGCATTGACTGCAAGAAAAGCTTGAGGAAAGCAATGAAAGTTACTCACCTCTTCTTCCTCATAGTCTGCATTGACCAACTCGTCAACTCCTTCAGCTTCACCACCACCGTCTTCCCTCATGACATTAACCCGAGACCTTGTCTTATGCTTGTTGGGACATTCCGAGGACCTATGTCCCGACTCTCCACAATGGAAGCAATGACCCACACTATCCGTTCCGCTAGGAGCAGGTTTTGCAGGTTGCTGCTGCTTGTACCCACTAGGAGGAGGAACAGAGGGCCTAGGACCAGAAGAAGCTGCTGGTGGTCTCCAACCACCACCACCTTTGTTAACCGTTGCTTGTGAGCCTCCAGGGCGGAACCTACTTTCCACCCTCTGTTTCCGATCACCTTGTTTATTCCCAGAATTCCTATTCTTGTCCGAGTTACCAGCATACGGTTGCTGATATTGTTCCATGAGTGAGTGACTAAAGGCAACTTGCTGCGCTGCCTCCTTACATCGAGCATCTTCGTCACTCATATTTGCAATCATAATGCGCTTCTGAGCAAACGCATTAACCTAATGCATGAGATCACCTCACTGCTTTAACCGCCGCAGCTCCGCGCGAAGTCTCAGACCAAGATCATCTGCCAAGTATTCCTTACGGATACGAGACCACATCTTGGTCCAACTCCTAGTCTGCCCTTTTACAGCACACACTTGGCGCCACCAAGTTTTGGTATGATCAGTGAGAAAGGATTGCGCGCACGCAACTTTCGTACGATCATCTACGTCTGCCGCTATGAAGTAGTTCTCCATATTGTAGACCCAGTCTTCCAAAACCTGATAGTCCCGCATGCCTCTGAAGTTGGGTGGTTTCGGAGGCTTGAACTTTGAAACTCGTGCAATCAGGGGCGGCTGCAGAACTTCATCGTCCTCAGAACTTGAAGAGGAGTCTGGTTGCTTAGGCTTAGCTGGTTTGGCTGCCTCAGCTTCTTTCTTCCTCTTTTTGTTCTCCTTCTTCAATTTGCGAATCTCCTTTCGCAAATTCTCGATCTCGACTTTTTGAGCCGTACGCTGCAACGCCGCAGCATTTGGCTCTTCCTCTTCCGACTCAGCCTCTGCCTCTTCCACAGCATCTCTAGCAGGAGTTTCCTCCTCTCGATTCGCCCGTCTAGAGGTTTTAGCGTCATCAGCACGGTTCCGTTTCACCATCCCGCTAGCTGCATGCATGCCTCTATCAGTCACTGAACATGCATACAACATTCTTACCGAATGGTGCAATCCAGCTAATCCTACACAGGTCACTTCGGATCTACTAGAAAAGTCTCTACGTATGCAACTTAAGTCAAAAAATTTGACAAAAGTTGGATAGGAATCGCTGAGACAATTCCTCTGATACCAAATGTAGCACACCTAAATTTGGAGCCGAACTCCAAGCCCGTTGCGCTACGAAACGAGGGTCCGGTACAATCCCACGAGCACCAGCTCCCCGTATCCAGCACCTGCACGCAAAATGGTGTCAGACAGAGTCTGGCACAATTTTGGCATACCGGTGGCCTAGCACGAGGAGGAGGGTACTCCACCGACTAGAGCAGCGTGGAGCTTGGGCTTAGACCCAAGTTGGACGCAGAACAAGGAGCGACACAGCCCAGCAGGAGCCAAACTAATGTCTCAGGTGGTCGGACATGCATTCCAACCACTATCCCTACTATACATTTGGAACCCCCCACAGCCCCCCCCCCCCCTTGAGGGACACACGCTTTGGGCTTTCACCCCAAGCCTCCCTTAGTACCAGGAGTTAGTCTCTGGGACAAGTCCGAAATTTACTAAATATGGAATGTCCTTAGATTGTGAATTTGGACACGGGACAAACACCATTGTGTTCAGGCCGATCTCTACATTCCGTAAATATGCCAAATGAGCTAATCTAGACACTTTCCTTAAATAGCATTTGGGACCGAAATGAGACCAACACAAAGGGCGTGATAGCGAGGGTGTTTGGCAGACACGGTAAGCTATCATTTAATGAATATTGAGGGATTAGTCTCAATATCCCGGGGGTTCTTGACACTAGCAAGTGCAAGCCAATGACAGGAGTTTCTCAAACCAGGCCGAGTATGCTCAGCAAGAAACACATAGGGTTCCTACCTTATGTTTATCCGATTTAAGTACACGGTCATTGACCAGTTTCTCAACTAGCTCAAGTGGGAACAATAAAGGGAACCAACTGTACCGACCTTCTGCCGTCATGGCAGTAAGGAAAGAGTGTCCGTAAGGACTGGTCGACAAGTATCTTTCGATACCTGAAGTCACATTCGCGACAGCCACTAAACGAAGGAATAGTGCCAAACTCTCAAGCATGGAACTAAGGAGTGACGGAACTGAACCATGGAGCAACTCCTGAGCACACAGCCCAAGGAGCGAAGGGACAAGAGCTCGAAGGGACTTAAAACAATCCTAGAGCAACCAGCATCCTAATGCCAGGACTAGCATGCAAAATAGAGCCAAACGGAGTCTGGCGCTATTTCGGCATACCAGTTGTCTAACGTGAAATATGGGTACTCCACCAGCTAACATGGAATGGAACTTGGGCTTAAACCCAAGCTGGATGCAGAACAAGGACAAGCACGCAAGCGGGAGCTAGACTATGCCTCAGGTTGGTCAGCCATGCCCGACCTACCCACGATCCCTATTATACATTTGGAACCACAGCCCCCCCCCGTTGAGGAACACATGCTTTGGGCTTTCACCCGAAATCTTCATTAGTATCAGGAGTTAGTCTTTGGGACAAGCTCGAAACTTACTAAATATGGAATGTCCCTAGATTATGAATTTGGACACGGGATGAGCACCATTGTGTTCATGCCGATCTCTACATTCTGTAGATATGCCAAATGAGCAAATCTGGACACTTTCCATAAATAGCATTTGGGACCAAAATGAGACTAACACAAAGGGCATAATAGCGAGGGTGTTTGGCAGACACGGTAAGCTATCATGTAGCGATATTGAGGGACCAATCTTAATACGCGAGGGTTCTTGTCACTAGCCAGTGCAAGACAAAACGAGACAGGAACTCCTTACCAAGCTAAGTATACTTAGTTAATAATAGTAGGAATTCCGTCCTTATGCTCGTCCAGTCTAAGTACACTTGAAATGCCCAATTAACTCCTCTAGCACAAGAGGGACTAATAAAGGGTCTAGCAATATTAACCTCCTGCCATTGTGGCAGTAAGGTAAGAGTGTCCGTAAGGACTAGCCGACAGGTAACTTTCGATACCTGAAGTCACATTCGCAACACATATTGATCATTACTATTATTTCCACTAGAAGCCAAAAAGTATATGTAAGGAACCAACTCGCCGAGGTGTCGTAGGCTAAAGGAACCCCGAAAGCATGACCAAAATGACAAAGAGTTCATTGGATGGGACCAAGTCGAAGATCGAGTCCAAGACCGACTCGGAGACCGAATTCGAGATAGAGTCTGAAATTGAGTCCGAGGCCGACTCGGGGACTGAGTTCAAGACGGAGTCCGAGATCCGAAATCGGGTCCGAGACCGAGTCCGAGGTCGAGTCCGAGGTTGGGTCCGAGATTGGGTCCGAGATTGAGTCCAAGATCGAGTCCGAGACCAAATCCGAAGTCGGATCCGAAATTGAGTCCAAGATTGAGCCAGAGACTAAGTTCAAATACTAATACGGGTCAAGGGGTGAAAGCCCAAAGCGTGCGTCTCCCAGGCGGGGGGGGGCTGCAGGGGGTTCCAAAAGTATAGTAGGGATAGTGAGGTCCAGGAACCAGTTTTGAAGGGACTCTCCAGTGGGGCTTCCAACTTGAGGTTGAGACTGGGACCGAGGGGCCTTGGGTGGGAGTGAATATGGACTTGGTTGGTGCTGGAGGGGCCATCCAAGGAAGTGCTCAAGAGTAGCTCCCACTCCCGAAAGGGAAACCGATTGTGGTGCTCTCGGCTCATGTGGAGTGGTGCCCCACTTGAGTACCATGCGGCTTATTGGTCCTCGCCCTTCCTAAGGGCTTGGGCCTTCCTTCGGGATGGAAGTGGGGGGGGGTAGAGGTACCCATACCAGGCCGCTAGGCGACGGTGTTTCGCCCCAATGTCCCAAAGCAAGTGTTGCACTCAAGACTTGGGATTTAGAGGGTCCCATGATCAAGTCTTGTGGTACCAAGGGATGTTAGGAACCTGGAAGCTTGGTGTGCTTGGCTGCTTGTGCTTGGCTGCTTGTGCTTGCGGGGAGTGTAGCCGAACCTTAAGTCCAGTCTAACCCGGGGAGGGGGATTGAGAGAGATTGGGAATCCGTGGATGGATGGCTAACACTCCGTTGCTCGTGCAGTGAGTAGCTGAAACCAAGTAGGACCAAGTAGGAGTTGGTACCATAGGCGAGAACCTTGGCGAGGGAACTTAGCAAAAGCCAAGGCAGTGTCGGACGGATAGACGAGGTAAGCTGGCAAATTGGAAAGGAAAAATTTGTGGCTTACAATTTGGTATCGGAGCCTTCTCCTCAGTTCTAGCGAAGGATAGAGGTGGATTGCTGGGAGATGGCAAGGGCAGGGCGTAAGCGAACCCAGGCGGAGACAGAACCTCCGCCAGAGCTGGAGCTTTCGGTCGAACAAGAGGCTATGGATGAGGAATCCTTGCATGAGGAGGACTCTAGTGAGGAAACTTCCAAACAGGAGTCCGGTGGCGAGGTTCGGTCATCCAAGGCTCGATTGGACGTTCTAGAAGGTCAATTGGCGCAGACCAATGCCCTGCTGGAGACTCTCGTACGCAAGCTAAAGCGTGACGAGAAGCGGAAGAAAAGGCGAAAGACTGCGGATGCTGGCAGCGCAGAAGGTGCGGACCCTTTGGCAGGGACTGAGGCAGAACCAAACAAGGTTGAACAAACCGAAGTAGAATCAATCCCTCAGGCAGTTCCCAAGTACAAACCAAAACCCCCACCGGTCTTCAAGGGAGTGAATGACTATAAGGTGGTGGAGGATTGGTTTTACGATATGGAGGACTACTTCTGAGCATTGCGATTACCGAGCTCGGAGAAGGTCCCATGTGCAAAACCATACTTGGCAAATAATGCCAAGTCTTGGTGGAGAACGACGGAGGCCAACAAAGGACCAGTGGCCACTTGGGACATGATGAAGGCGAGGATCCGCGCAACATACGTTCCTCCGAATGCCACTTTGCATCTGAGAGATCATCTGAGTAGGCTGAAGCAGACTGGAACCATCCAGGAATATGTGAATGGGTTCTTGGCAAAGAGGATACTTGTCACGGACATGGGGGATATGGATGCGTTCCATGCCTTCATTTCAGGTTTGCAAACCTGGGCTCACGGTGAGGTGATGCGCTGGAACCCGACCAACTACAAGGAAGCGTTGGATGCGGCCATCAAGGTGCATTTCAACGATAATCTGCGAAAAGGGAACACAACGGGGTCGGGAGCCACGTTTAGCAAAGGGGCCAAACCAAGGGGAACGTATAGCAGGGGGAAATTCAAAAAGAGTTTCTCTAAGAATGAGTCCTCGGGGTTCCGGAAAGGCAAATCCGGTGGCCAGCGAGCGAGTATGTGAGGAAGTCAAGCGAAAAGAGACAAACCCATGGATAAGAAGGTCAAGTCGTATAGCAGCGTGGGAAACAACGTATGCTACAACTGCGGTGAAGCGGGACACTTTTTGAGGGAATGTCCCTACCCGAAGAAGGCCAGAGCCAATATGGCCATCAAGTCGGGTGAAGTCCAAACTGAGGTATGTGATCCAGTCCCTAACTCAAAGTTACTCATTACACGAGCAACTTTGGTAAAGAGTCATTCGCGACATCTACTAGCCCTCTGAGGGAAGCTCGGAGGTAGCTTTGTTAAGATTCTTATTGACATTGGTGCTTCGGATAATTTTGTGGCTGCAGACATAGTCCGGCAAGCCGGACTAACGGTGCAGCGGCTAGGCGAACCAAGGACTATAGAGTTTGTTCAAGGTAGCCAAAGCACCAATGAGGTACTTCGACAAGCGAGAGTCGAAGTAGGGACATGGAAAGTAGACATGGATTTCACCGTGTTGGACATGGCGAGATTTGACGTGATCTTCGGAATGGATTGGTTCAATCGGTTTGTGGTAGCCCTGCATGGACAAGGTAGGAACCTTGTGGTACTGGCGAATGCCCAAGGAAGAAGATCTAGGGTGGAGGCCCAGGATCTAAAGGTAGGGCAAAGCAAGGCTAAAGAATCCTGCTTAAACCTGGTGTCCATGAGAGGACAACTCACTAAAGGAACTAAGGCAGCATTTTTGTGCTTACTCTCAGTGAAGAGTGACAAAAAGACAGGAACGGAAGAAGTACCTTTAAGCTCTATTTCGTTAAAGTGGGATTTATTCAGTAAAATGGGACTAGGTACAAATTTTCAAGTATTTGAAAATGACGTGAAATTATATGTTTTTTGTCCAGAGGCTAGACATATCTGGGGCATGGTGACTAGCGCGGTGACTTTATGTCCAGACTGAGTCCATCTGGTTGTATAATAAATCTCATTGTCAAGGTGAACAAGCCGAATCTGAAGCTAAAGAAGAGCGATGGCATGCGCGCACACACTATTTGTTTGTTCATTGAGCGTGTGGTGAGCTTTCCAAGATGAACGTCATTCCTATTAGCCAGACATATAACTTAATGGTGAGAACATTTAGATATTATTCAATGTTATCTTTTTCTAACGAATCTAATTGTGAAGGTGTAGCAAGAGGCATTGCTAGTCTGGAGAAGTCATTTAACTCATTTGACCCTTAGTGTATTTTCATGAAACTAAATAACATTCATATTATTAAGGAATTTCTCTAGTACCTTTTTTTTACGACATAGAGGCTTGCATTTCTTTCAAAGGTGATTTAGTAAAAGGCCTCAGGGCACATGCCATTCTATTTCTCAGACCGGTATTAAGATATACTAGTGCAAAGGGAAAAAGGTATTTGGTGATCAAGTAAATGGCATGAAGGCACACACCATTATAAGCCTAAGCGCTAGTGGACACCTCCTTTTTGGTACTCTCAGCGGTACTATCATTCTTCTCCGGGTCAGTTGTTTTGCTTTGGATTGTTGTCTCTGACGTTACTGGGGCGTTCTCGATAGTTGTTAATATTGCCGTTTGTTCAGAAAAATGATCACCTGGAGTATAGTACGAGGAGTTTGGAAGACTTATATATTCTACATCTTCACCTATCTCCTTCTCCGTCTCCTTTTCTGCCTCACTTACAGATTTTGTGCTTGCCATGAGAACGCTCTTCACCCTAAAATATGGAGTTCGTTGTGTTATAAAAGGAAACCAACACACACGCTGCAAGGGAATGATGGTACATAAAGCACGTAAGCCCACAATATGGGTTTATGTGCCATTAATATGGGCCACACGCCATATTATTAGATTTATGCACGTGTGATTGGTAAATGCATATGTCACATCATCTCAGGCCACATGCCATCACGCCTCCTCTGATTCAGATTCGGATTGTTCACCTTGAAATAAAATACATTAGAAACTTAGTAAAGGAATATTAATGAATCTCACCTTGAACCCGGGTTATGAATGCTCTTGCTGCATCTCTTGCATGGTCTAGCAAGGTGATGGTGGCACTCTGCTTCCGCATCCAACCATGCACAACATTATCCACCGATATGCTCATGCTGGGATCCCTTGGATTCAGCACCCATCTCTTTTCTAGGCAATTCTTCGTATATCCGGAACTTGGCTTGAACCATTCCACAGTTACATTGAAGGAGTTAGTTTTCGCGTCCTCCTCTACATCAGTGATGCAGCGCCCCACCCATATCATTTGTTTTTTATTACTGGGTCTGACAAGCACGACCATTCCTTTTCAGACCTGTACTGGATTGAATGCTGAATCCGGCTTCTTGTTCCTCGGCCCACAATAGTGATCCTCAACATCGTTATCTGTCACTGCATTTCCAGAGGACATTGTTCCGCTACTATCTGGTGCTTTGGGTTCTGGCCAAAAGGACTCTTCCAATTCTTCATATACAACCGGCCCATTTTGGATAGCAGATATAATCTTCTCCCAGTATTCGAGCAAAGGCTTGCACCTCTGAAAATAGGATTCTCCACCAAACACCAACCCCCTCTTCCAGAAGGCAATATGCTGTCTAATCCCGGCCACTATACTTTCCTGGTCTTTGAGTCCATTCGGGTGCATCGGCCGTGGGGAACCCTGAGGAATCATAGGTTCCCCAGTTATGGGATCTCTCTTGAAGAGTTCAATGCCGTCCACTGGCAGCCACACTGTGTCCCATTCTCTCATCTTGTACCTCATCACTGGAGCACCGTCACACATGCTGAAATGAAACTGAAGAGGCTTGGAGTGGCCAATCAGCATTTCGGATCCGTCCCTGATGTAGCCTCTTACAAACCCCTTAAAGTCTAGAACCTCTGTCAGAAGTGCAGCTTCAACAGTGCCTTTGATGCAATTTTGGAATTCATCGTAGAGTTGTGGGAGGGTGAGGACATTGGATCGCCGGAGGGACTCTGCCAGGTGACTGAACATGGCATCGACGTCTTCATGAGTGTGCCCAACCATGAGAAAGCCAAGTGTAACCGTTTCAAATATGCCTTTGGCAACAAGCATCGCCAAGTACGCGAAGACGTACATGTTTTTGTTCTCACTGCCAGCATTGTCTGTTTGGAGCAGAAGATGGGGTGGAAGGCCACATCGGCCGCAAGAACTTCCTTGAGATTCTGCTTCGTTTGGATGAGGCTGTGCATTCACCGGGCGACCAGCCTCGTCGGAATGGCATGAGGCCTCACGTGATAACCCTACAATCTGACGGCCAACATATTCACTGGGATGGCATGGGGCCCCACGCGATACTGCAAGCCTTTGCTCCTCCTCCAGCTGAACCCTGTATGGGGTTCGATCGACAAGGGCTTTATGCAAGGGTTGGCCGTTCAGCTCAGTCTGCGCACTTTGCAGAGACCTTAAGTGTTTTGCTAGGGACACAATCATCATGTTTGCACCCCCGCCACCCCATAGAGGTACAAAGAAGTTCCCATAGTTCTGGGCACCATGCCCATGAGCAATTATGCCAAACAGAGACACAGGCAGCTGCATGGATGAAGAGATTGCCTTGGGGGCAGGATTGAGTCGAGGTAAGCACGTCTTTTTCTGGTCCATTTTGTCGTGGATGATGCAGAGGTAAGAGTCAGGTCTCTCCATGGAGAGAATCCTGTTATGATAATATGCAGTCTTGCAGCTTCTCTGCTCGATGTTGTGGTCGAGCCGCCTTCTAACCAACGTCTCTCACTCTTGAGTGCTGCAAGAATTCTTCGACAAAGCTATTTTGATAGCAGTGCACTCGTGACACTTTGAAAAGCTGGAGTACTTTCCTATACTCACATCCCTGAACCTGTTGCTCCACAATCTACTAAATTTAGATTGGCTCAGCTTCCTGTAGCCATTACTCTGGAGTTCTCGATTCACATCTTCCAATATGGCCCCCTTGGTATACATGGAAGGGAGAACTCGTTGGGTGTCTCGTGTTCCATCTTCCAAGAGGCGGGTTTTATGTGGTTGCTGCTCGCTACATGTCTCGATAAACCTCTTGAAGATTGCCTCTCCATATACAACATGACCCCTGGTTTTGTGCGTACTGTCGTTCCCATGGACTGCCTGTTGAACCCTTTGTTCCTCGAACTCAGTTTTGATTCTGTAGAATGTGGTTCGAGGGACTCCATAAATGATTCTCCATGCCTTCATGCAGACCAAACCCCTCTGGAAGACCATGCCCCCCACCTGATGTTCTGAAGCATCAACAGATGACCGTAATGCCTCATACACAAAATTGCGAGCTGCCTTCCAGGACAATGTCTTGTATCTTGCTCTCTCCTCTTCAATAGCATCCCAATCAGCATGTTGATAGCACCTCCTCTTGCAACAAGCAACTGTCGAGACCATTCGAACCTCCATCGCCATTTTTTGCCTTTTCGGTTCGTTGCTCAGATCCCTTTGGCTGCGCTTTAGGAAGGTGTACTTTCTTTTCCCATGAAGAGATGTTCTGTCATCAGTTGTAGTGGTGTTTGATTGTGAATCCTTCACATTCTCAAATACTAAGTGCCTCAATTTCCACCGCACAATGCTTCCAATAGTCAGACTGTTTTCTTCTGTGTCAACAACCTCTAAAATCGCAACTCCAATATCATCCCAGCCCAATTCTTGATTAGCAACCGCATCTCTTGGATCGACAACTGTGGCTAAGCCTTCAGCTACCACCTCCCCCTCGGGGTTGTTTAGAAACACCTTCGCCTGAATCCATGTAACATGGTTCTTAAGATCCACGGAGGGAACATGCGTCGCACTTGCGCTGTCCCCAACATCTGCTTTCTTCTGAAGATTTTTCAAGGCAACAACAACATTTACCCCGACGACCATCTCTCCTCGTTCAATAGCGACCACATTCCCATCGAAGACAGTCTCTACTGATACAGCAGCATTGCCTTCCCCAAGCCTTTGATAGTGTATAACAAAGTTCCGATCCATAGACACAAGGGTCCCTTTTGCAACTCTCTTCCCACCAATCAAAATGTAAACCTTTTCCCCAACCCTGAAGGCCATTCTGAAAGTGCAGAAAAGAAGTTAAGACCATACAAAAAATGATTGGAGAATGGCCTAAATCATAACATACCAAACAACCTCAATAGCATGAGGCCACATGCCATTATTCAAACATGCTATTGACACCCACGTGAAATTTCGCATTCACAAAATTGGCATGAACCCTCATGCTATTAGTGGTACCACTAATGGCATGAGGCCTCATGCCATTTCTAAATGTGGTCCTAAACCATTCCATGGTGAACATACCAGGAAGCACAAGTGCCGAATATCAAGAGGAAGCGGTAGCCACACCAAAGACAGTGCCGCTCGCAACACCGCAACTACTCGTAGTGCCGCTTGCAACACCGCAACTGCTCGTAGCGCCGCTCGCACAAACTGCCACTCGCATAAACTGCCGCTCGCAATGGCGCTCGCAATGCCGCAACCGCTCGTAGACGCATAAACCACAGCCCACAACGCCGCTTACACAAGCAGCGCTCACTGCGCTCAGCGGAACCAAGAACACGGCGCACAAAAATGATAGACCTAGGAATGAGTTCGAGAATTCAAAAATAACACACGCTTGAACGTCACATCAAATCCTCTAACAAACCAGATCTTATGATTCCTCTGACAAATTTCAAACTGAGTAGCTTCTAGACTTTGCTGTCGGAGGTTGAACTTTGTCACATCATGTCCTTGCCTCGATCCAGCTGTGCCATGTTAGTGATTCGAACTTTGCCATGCCATGTCAGCGATCCGCGCCAAGATTATTCGCCGTGTAAAGGAATAATTATGCTGTGTGTGTACGTCCATTTATGGCAATATAAGGCCACACGCCATTCAAAGAATAATGCTAGTCGAGCATTTTTTGGTGCATTTTTGGGTTCAAAATTGCATGAGCCCACACACTATAAAGTTTACCTGTACCAAAAATAGAAACAGCTTTATTTACTTGGGAATTTAAGTGGTTGAGGCATTTTTAAACTTACAAACACATGCCCTACTTACATTCCTTTGGTTGCTTAAAATTCAAAAATATTATAAACCTTTCTTTTTGCATTTTCATTGTTTTCAATTATGGTTTTTGATTTTCGCAGGACCAGCCTAGTAATCTATTTGCATCCCGTCATGTTTATAGCTAGCTTTCGTTTGTCCCCTTCGCTAGCCTGAGATACATCTGCTCGGTATCTGCCTCTTACAGCATTTGCCCAGAAAGGCATCTTTCTTCACACAGCATTTGCCACATGTTTAGGGTTTAGGGTTTAGGGTTTAGGGTTTAGCAATTCAGTAGCTTGATAAACATGCAAATACAGAACTTGATGCAAAATCCTTTGATATGTCACAATGCCCCTAGGACCATAAACACATTTCAATAGAGAGGGTTCTTTCATTTCATAACTCCTTACATAGATCTTGGTGAAACCAGAGTTAGTGAAGTTAGTTTCTTGTGATCCCGCATCTGATTGTGATGTCCCTTTGCAGTGTCGATGGAAAGGTCAATGCACACCAAACTGTAAAATCTTGGAGCAAAATAACGGTCGGATCTATAGCAAATGCCCCTGAAACATTGTAAGGCTCGTGTGGTCTAATGTGGTTTCCGATCGAGATGCTTCTTTGCAGGGTCATCAAGAAAGACATTGTATACCATTCTGTAAAATTTAGTTGCGATCTAACGGTTGGATCTCCAGAAAACTCAAAAAAATCTCGCATGTGTCAGAATATCCTAGGAATATACTCCTATGTGCCCTTGAAAATGGCATGCGGCCCCACGCCATTCAAGAGATAACGCCAGATGACGCCGAGAATTTTTTGGTGCATTTTTTGGGTTCAAAATTGCATGAGCCCACACGTTATAAAGTTTATCTTTGCCAAATAGAGAAAAGTTTATCTGTGTCATGTGAGGTAGTTACAGTCCTTTGTGCTCGGCATCTACCTCTTGCAGCATTTGCACTGAAAGGGAATTTTTCTCCATTCAGCATTTGGCCCTAAAAATAGTATGCGCCCACACTCCATTCAAGGAATAACGCCACAGGATGCTTGGATTTTTGGGTTTAAAATGTTTAGGGTTTTTTGGGTTTTTTCAAAATATTTTGGGTCCAACGTTTTTTGGGTTTCTTTGGTTCAAAATTGCATGAGCCCACACACTATAATATTGATTTGAGAGAAAAATAGAAACAGATAGAATTTCTTTATTTAGCTGAACATCTGCCATTTTTGGAAATACAAGATGCTTTGGAATATCCAATCATGCATGGTATAAATATAGCAAGGGTATTAAATGATATCCCAATCATGATCTTTCTTTTGGATTTCGCGTGCATGCAGTCCGAGGAATGATGACGTTGCGGATTTCTTTTGGATTTTGCGTGCTTGCATGCGCGCGGCAATCCAGAAATTAATGGTGGCGCCCAAGTCTGAGGAATGATGATGTGGCAGGATTACCAACCGTTGTGACATTTCGCGCGTGTGAGGTTAGGTTTTGCATTTTGCTTCGTACTCGCGCTCGCACACTCGCGCTCGCGCTCGCATCACACTCGCGCTCCCGCTCGCATCGCGCTCCCACTCGCGATCACGCTCACTTCTCTACAGGTTTCTCGTGTGCATCGGCGTCCACTCGCGCTTGCATCACACTCGCGCTCGCATCGCGCTCGTGTGCATCGGCGTCCACTTCAAGACACACCCAATTTGTAACTTCGCCGCCAACTCCGCTGCCCACTCCGCCACCCACACGCAGCCCACTTGGCGTCCCGGGAGATTTCAGCGCCACTCTCCAACTGTAAGTGGCAGAGTAGCCTTGCTGCTACGATCCGCTGCACACATAGTGCACATTTGCCAGCGAGTCCGGCCTCGATTGTCACGGCCTCCATTCGGCTTCAAATGGTAAGTCTTTTAGGCCAAGTAGAAAATGGCATGAGGCCATATGCCATTCAGTAGCAACATTGGCATGCACCGATTGGGCTCTCGAGTGCAGTCCGGTTACAGATGGCATGTAGCCTCATGCCATCTTAGGATGCAGCCTCAAGACATCTGATGCAGTGGTGAATGGCGTGTGGCCTCACGTTATTTCCAGCTGCTAGCTTTTCATCTGTCAGCTCTAATTGTTGTGCATTTCTGAACAGGCGAGGAATTGCGTTCTTCTTCCAGCCACTGTCAATGTGGATGCAGAGAAGGGGGAGGAGCTCACCAGTTGGACTTTCGGGATGGAAGGCGAGGATCTGAGGCTGTACAACACAGATGGTGGGAGAAAAGAATGCATGGGGATCCTCATCCAAGTGACAGACACTTCATGCAGTTCCATGCAAGAATATGGACTGGCACTTGTGGTAGAGACAGCATCCGCCTTCAAGATCCACCTTGCACATCCTAGCGGCTTCCTGGAGGGGGGCAGCGGCTATGAGGAATTCCTAGAGGGAGCTAGGGAGAGGTTGTCCAAGAGGCCCACAATTTCAAAGACGCTGCGGGTCTATGAAGATCACATGGAATCTACGGACCTCACCTACGGCGATGTTCAAAAACTATATTCCAACATTGAGTCATTGAAAGTGCCTCCAGTTCGCGAAGTGAAGGGGAAGGGGGTCGATCTGGAAACTACCCCGAAGCAGAAAAGGGTGGTCAAGCTCAAGCCGACGTCCGACTCTCTTGTTCCAAAAAAGAAGCTACTCGGTGATGCCATTGCCTCGGGTTTGAACACTACACTCACCAAAAGGAAGAGCCGCAAAGAGCAGAAAGAGCAAGAAGAGGCAGCAAAAATCGTCGCAGATAATAGTACTTGTTACTATTCCAACAAAGTATATACAATCGACGTGAGCCGTATCAACATCCAAAGCAAATACAACCACAGGCTAGTATCTGATGAGTGGGTGGAGAAATTGAAGCAGAAGATGCTGGCAAGTCCAGTAACACCCGACATTGCAGACATGATCCCCTACTACCGAACAATGAAGGGCGAGACGAGGTTTCTAGACTTGATCAATAGGAAGGTGTTGGACGATCAGAACATCCGGTTCTATGCCGTCTCCGGGCAGCATTCTAGCTTGGCGATGCAAGAGATAGTTCTGGATATTATGGTGGGCGAGGAGGTGAAGAAAGTCTTCAAGACAAGAGTTGTCCGCCTGATAAAAGGCAACTCGCCCCTCCGATCTATCATATTCATCTCCCACGCGCAGAATGTCAAGCAAGAAACGTGCTACAAATCGGGTCTGCACAAGACATTGGCACGAACACGGAAGCTCTGGGTTCAACTGAAGAAGCCACAAAAACCAAGACAAGGACGTGCACTAGCAACTAGCGCTTGGCAGGTAAGCCTCGTTGCATGTGGCATAGCATGTGGCCTCACGCCATTTCCACTGCAGGAATTCTCGAGTCTTCTCTCGAAAACACTGGGGGTCAATGACACACTCAGCATCCATAACATTCTACTCGCGACAAAAGCTATTTTTGACAAATGGGTAGATGTGCTGAGAAGGTACCATGACGGGGAGTTGCTAAACTCAATGGGTGTGGAGGACGGTCGGAAGCCCAATGATTTGAAGCTCAACGCCTTGCATTTCTCGTGGTCTCTAGACGACGATGACCTTCTGACAGTGGCTAATGCTCTTCTACGTGGTGAGGTAATCTTCAACAAGACCAAAATGACTCCCGGCCATATTGTGACATACGAGGACTTGTGCACGACTCTGAGAGCTCGTGCGCTATTGAAGGATTGGATCTTCGAGCAAGTGGCCGTGGAGAGAGTGAGCATTGACACCACGCAAGAGATGATGGAAGAGCTGGAGTTGTCAAATGAAGACATCGACGACTACGTGAAGGGGGCCCCCAAGTTCATCGATCTGCTGCGGGATGCCACGAAAAGTAAAGCTGAGAAGTTGGATCAGTATCCAAATTTCATTAAGAGGGATGTCGACCGCCGGCTTCAGAAACAGCTCGACCCCGCAGTAGAGGCCTATCGAGAACCTTACCGGGTATACGTGAATTCGGATGAGGATCAAAGGTGGAGGAGCATCGTTTCCCGCGGAGATGAGCAGGTCAAGAACATCTTTTGTGTGATGGATTTCACAAACGAGGAGATCACTCATGCAGACGAAGTCAGCTCCATCATTGACTTAATGGTGGGACTTGCGGAGGTGGAATCTTCAGTCCACTATATGATCTACGACTCTGAATCCTATCACAAGTTCTGGAAGGCCTTGAACGAGGTGAAGGCTCGGTTGAAAGGTAAGGAGATGTAGGAGATCCATGGGATAATGGCTAAGAAGAAGATACCGACGAATGTCTGCATCTTCACACTCGCCTTTGTTATTGGTCCTGCAGTAGAGTGGGACTGGAGTGACTTCCCAGCTTCGTTCGACAAGGCCGATCGAATTGATCTGAGGGAGGTCAATTTACCCGTGCCTGAGGAACTGAAGACGGCTATGGAGCTTTCGAATCCAGAGAAAGCTCCAGGTGCAGCATGGGAAATGCTCAGCTGGGTCTTCAATGCAATAGCACCTGCTTCCGACTCCAAGGGCAAATGCGTTGTCGAGTACAACTGCGACGGACTATTCTTTCGAGCCGCACTACTCAAGGGTGTCCCGTGTGTTGCGGTGACAAACTCCATTGAAGAGGTGACTTCAATGAAGCATATAATTACAGTTGCCAAAGAAAAACAGTATCTTCTCTGCGAACCTGGTGAGTACGCACTTTAAGTTTAAATGTTATCTCACAAGCTCTGTATGCAGGAGCATGGCCACCCCCAGATGCTGAAACGGCGTTAACAGCTACTGTTGAAGATACCCATGTTAGGCCGAGCTCACAACCTGCACAAGATAAGGTCATGTGAGGCCTCACGCCATTTTGATTATAGATCGTTGTGAATATTCAGACACGAGGACTGAAAAGCGCACTGGTGGCGCGTCGAAGAAGGACAAACAGATAAGCAATAGGAAAATAGGAGGTACAAATTATATTTGCAATGGCGTGTGGTCTCATGCCATTCCTTGCAGGAGACACTTCTTCAAAGGCAAAACAGGCAAGCACTAGCCAAGCTCAAACTGTTAGTGGTCATAAAAAGCGAAAGCACGTTGGACAGTCGTCGGGATCAGAGGCGTTTGATTCGAAAAGGAAGAAGGGCAACGAAAAGATGATAGGTAATGCCTTGCGGTCACCACCTCCTGACTCAGATTCCTATGGCGGACTCCCCTTCCCCAATCTCAATGGAGAGGTACAATGGATGAGGGATGCTTTTCAAGTCAGGGCCATGTTTTTCTCATCTCATCGTCTTCGAAGGGTGCAAGAACGTGCAAAAACCATGTTAAGACAGTCGGGTGAGGATACGGTCCTAGGTCACGCACTAAAACAGGCTATGGATGTCTTGTATTTTGAGATGGAGACTCGGCCAGATGATTTTCCCAAGATGGTCCTGGAAGAACAAGCCATCCAGCCTGAGCAGCCTATGGAAGAAATGCAGGAGGGGGATGAGGAGCCAGAGAAAGATAATGAGCAGGAAGAGCAGAAGGACGAAGAGGAGGACAAAGAAGAGGAGGACGAAGAAGAGGAGGACGAAGAGGACTTGGATGGTCCTCACAATGGTGACGATCACAATAACGACGACAATGATGATGACGATGATGGCCAGCCTGAGGTGGCCAAAGAGCAGCGGAGGAAGGTCATACAAGACAAACCATCAGGTAAATAATAATACATCCATTCCTAACCTTTTACCATTTCTAACATTGTCCATGTAGGTTGCAAAGCAAATGGTAAGTAGAGATTATTCAGTTGAATTAAGATACAAACTCTAGCCTTTAGTGTCAAGGAAGGATAGTGCCAAGCAAGGGTCGAAACGTATGTCCAATCCTTCAGAATCAGCAGTGCGCCCAAGTGATATCGGTCTTAGTTCCTCAATAGCAGTTGATGGTAAATACAGTATAGTCGATTCAATGTGCTAATGAGTTTGTTTTTAGTAGCCAGTAGGGAGGATACCATCTCAATCGAAGGGAGATATTTGCACATGTATATGGATTCGCCAGTGGGCTCTACTTGCCTGCAAGAGTCATCAGAGCTGGTGGAGGCTACTATCCATATCAACGCCAAGCAAGCTGACCACGCTCCACTTGATGCTGCCCATACCACTGAGTCAATCTTGTCCACGTATCCAACTGACGGTGACCAGGCGCCATTGGACCCGCATGAGGCCACCCCAGCCGCCGAGCCGGTCGTATCCTCATTTCCAACGGACTCAACGTGTGCCCAATCGTCTGACTACGCGCCGTTGGAACCTCCCTACACTGCCTCTGCTGCCTGTTCGGTCATGTCCACTTTGCCAACGGAGGCACCAGCTGAAATGGCGTGTGATCACACGCCATCGGAACCACCCCATGCCACTGTTGAGCCAGTTGTACCAGAGTCTACAGCTGAAATGGCATGTGCCCACACACCATCGGATGCGATTGACCCCACATTGCAGAGGAGAGTATTTCCGCCCTTCACGTTTCCTCGACCAAAACCCTCTCAACGACCATCGGGAGCACCATTCGCTAATATTGTAGATGGTAAAATTGACTTGTACCATTTTTTATGCTGACGCATTTCATTTCAGAGTCACGGCGAAGGTACTGTATCATTTTTGATCTAAACGGTGTCCTTTTCTCCCATGAGCGTGGCTCGTCCTCGAATGTCACTGCACCCTCCAAAGCCTGCGGTCGCAAGTTGGTCAAAAGAGACAAATTCACATTAATCACACGGGAGAAACTACGGGATCTAATAATGACCATGCGACACTTAAAACAGGGGGCCGGGTTCAATTTGCAATTGGGAGTTTGGACATCCATAATGCGCCACAATGCATTAATGTTGCTACAGATGATGCACAATCAGACGCGAGTAATATTACCATTTGACTTTCTCCTAACGCAGGAGGATTGCTTGACTATGGTCCATGTGAGGGGTAGCAAGCCCATCTTCGTCAAGCCAGAGGCTGTAGTGATGAACCGGACTGCTAGGTCAAGTGAAATCCTCATCATTGATGACTCGCCGATTAAAACTGCAGCGAACATGCACACATATGCAGTGCACCCCATCTCTTGTAGTATGGAAACTAGTGAGAAGAAACCGTATGTTCTAGGGGACCTTGCAAAACGGCTTGGAGCGATGGTGATAGAGAACCGGCCAGTCCAGGAGGTGGCTGCAGAAATCAACCAAATGGCAGATGGAACGGTATATCAGAAGCCATTTGATCGGACAGACACCAGTCATCATTTATGGCATGTATATTGTCTAGCCAAGCACTATCCGCATCTCCATAATCTGCTCAACCGGATGGGTTCTTCGACCACTGAACATGAGCGTGGACGTATTAGAGAAGAGATGGCATTACTATTGGGTTTAAATCCTGATAGTGTGGAGAGTGATGAAATTCCAAGATTATTGTATAGGCGTTGGAGGCAAAAAATAACAGTCTGAGATGGCATGTATTTATTTAAAAATGTAACTTATTATGGCATGGGGTTCCATGCCATTGTATTAATATTAAAAGACAATTCTTTGAGAGGATTTGCATTATACTAGAAGTGTTACAGCATGTTATTGGAAGTCTACGAAGTTGTTTTATTAATAAGGGGAAAGTAAAGATTGAATGGGGACTTGGGCTCCACCTAGACTCAGAGCAACTGAGCCAATATTAAAAGGATGGAAAGAAATTGGACAACAATGACAAGTAGAAGAGAGAGGTGAAGCAGTGGCAGGGGGAGGAGAAGTGATTGAGTAGACATTTCCTTGTTTAAAATAAAATGGCATGTGCCTCAATGTAGTTGAATTTTGTTATATTTATATACTATATAAAGGTTTGGAAACCTTATTTTACAAGTGGGATAATGACAATTCCCACTTTAACGAAATAGAACTTCTTTAGTGATCCGACGAGTGTTGGACCAATTCCAGGATACCATGCCAGAGGAGTTACCGGCGGGGTTGCCCCCCGCACGACCGATAGAACATAAGATTGAGCTGGTCGAGGGTGCTGAGGCGGTGGTTCGTCCCCCCTATCGTTTGAACGAAAAAGAACTCAAAGAGCTCAAGTGTCAACTAGAGGAGTTGGTGGACAAAGGGTATGTTAGGTTGAGCAAGTTGCCATATGGGGCGCCAGTGTTATTTGTGAAAAAGAAAGATGGATCTATGCGCATGTGCATAGATTACCGGTTGCTCAACAAATATACAAAGAAGAACAAGTACCCTTTGCCAAGGATTGAGGACCTGTTCGATAGGTTGGGAAAGGCAAAATAATTCTCGAGGATTGACCTAAGGTCAAGATACTACCAGATCAGGGTAGCTGAGGAAGATGTCGAGAAGACAACCTGTCGAACGAGGTATGGGAGCTTTGAGTTTCTGGTGATGCCCTTCGGGCTGTGCAATGCACCGGCAACGTTTTCGGCGTTGATGAACCACATCTTTGTACCCTATCTAGATCACTTCGTGGTTGTCTATATCGACGACATCCTGATCTATAGCAAGACACTAAAGGAGCATGCCGAACACTTGGCGAAGGTGTTTGAGAAACTAAGGGAACACAAACTGTATGCTAAAGAGAGCAAATGTGACTTCGCTCAACAAGAGGTAAAGTTTCTTGGGCATGTGGTGGGCCAGGACGGGCTCAAGGTGGACCCGGAGAAGGTCCAAGCGATCCAGGAATGGGAGCGACCATCGAATGTACATGAGTTGAGGGCGTTCTTGGGGCTATACAACTACTACCGAAAGTTTATCAGACACTATTCGAGAGTAGCCTTGCCCTTAACGGACCAAACAGGAAAAGGGAAGATGGTATAGACAGCGGAATGCGAGGCGGCATTCGTCCACCTCAAAGGGAAGTTGAGAAAGGCTCCCGTGTTGGCATTACCAGACTTTGGTAAGGACTTTGAGGTAGAAACGGATGCTTCGGACTTTGCGTTGGGCGCAATTTTGAAGCAAGACAACCATCTAGTAGCGTTCTTCTCGAAGAAGTTGGACACGGCTCAATGGAAGTGGCCTGCCCACGAGAAGGAATTGTTTGCGGTGGTCAAAGCGCTCAAGGAGTGGCAACACTACCTTGGGAGACACTTCAAGGTTTACACGGATAATGTGGCAACGAAACACTTCTTGTCACAGCCCGACCTAAGAGGGAAACAAGGTCGGTGGGCCAATGCCTTGGCCGAGTTTGATTGCGAAATTCTGTACAAGCCTGGGAAGAGCAACATCGTGGCGGATGCACTAAGTCGAAAAGCAAGCTTGAGGTTGGCAATATCCAGTGCAACAGCAACCTTCTGGGATGATGTGCGGACAGCATATGAGAACGATGGTCTAGCACAAGAAGTGTTGCTAAGGAATCTGGAGGCACGGGAAGCTTACCAAAGAAGTGAGCTGCCAACGGAAGAGAAAACGGGCTATGCAGAATGCAACGGACTCATCTATTACAAGCAAACGAAGGTGTATGTTCTAGAAGGGGAATTAAGGAAGGTAGCCTTAGAAGAGTGTCATGACGGACCTCTTGCGAGACACGGCGGAGTGCCCAAGACAATGGGCTTACTCAAGAGGAAGTACCATTGGCCAGATATGGCTAAAGATGTCCAAGACTATGTAAAGACATGTCCAACATATCAGCAGGTCAAAGCCGTGACTAAGGCTAGTGGGGGCTTGTTGCAAAGCATCCCAATTCCAAATCGTCCGTGAAAATGTCTTACGATGGACTTCATCACAGGACTTCCCCCAAGCGAGGGGTTTGATGCGATATTCGTGGTGGTGGACCGATTTTTGAAAATGGCACATTTCATACCCACCACAACAGAAGTGGATGCGGAAGGTGTGGCGAAGCTGTTCTTCGAACAAGTGGTTCGAGTACGGGGAAGGCCGGAAGAGATCATCTCAAATCGAGATAAGATCTTCACTAGTAGGTTCTGGAGGACTCTCTTGGAACAGTATCGCACCAAGTTGAAATTCAGCACAGCCTATCACCCATAGACAGGTATGGGGTATTAAGTCAAGTTTGGTGGCACTAACACTTCTTGATAGACGGACAAACGGAAAGGGTGAATAGGCAGCTGGAGGATTATTTGCGATGCTATGTCTCAGGAGACCAAACCGATTGGGTAAGTCATTTGGGACTTGCGGAAATGTGTTATAACAACTCACCACATTCGAGTATCGGGGTGAGTCCATGAGAAGTCATCAATGGGCGAGCTATTGAAGGTCCTGTGGAACTCGGCGTGGCCGAGTATCACGAGAGTTACCTGCAGTGGAGGCATTCACAGCGGAAAGACTCAACATTTGGAATCTAGTGAGGGATTCCTTGGAACGAGCTCAACAAAGGCAAACTAAGTACGCGAACCAGAAGCACCGGGATGTAGAGTTCTAAGCTGGGGAGAAGGTGTGGCTGAACACCAAGAACCTCAGGCTACCAAGTGGGATCAGCCGGAAGTTGACCTAAAGGTAAAAATGCATGTATTCCTATAAATGAATTGATCTTGAGTTCCTTAAGCAGGTTCACGGGGCCTTACGAGATTGAGGCTCGAATCGGTAAAGTGGCTTACCGACTCCGACTTCCTCGAGAGATGGGGAAGATGCATCCCGTGTTCCACGTGAACTTACTCAAGCCGTATTTTGAGGATCCGCTTCGCAAGGACCAAGTAAGACCTTTACCTGAGGTTATTCAAAGGGAAGAGGAATACGAAGTCGAGGCCATCCTTAATGCGCGCAAGAGCAAGCGACAAGGACGCGAGGTGAGAGAGTTCTATGTGAAGTGGAAAGGATTTCCACACTGCGAAGCAACATGGGAACCAAAGGAGAACCTAACGAACGCGCGAGATCTAGTGGAGGAATTTCTGCAAGGCAGAACTCTATGTACTTATGCAAAGTTCAATTAAAGTATCAATTTGTGAAGTTGAGCGATGGCATATGTTGGGACCCGAAGGCGCGCCGAAGGTAAGCTAATTAGCATGGGTTAGCTAGGTCGACCAGGCATAGGGAGCTACGCCCGACTCCCTGTGGGGATGTCGAATCCGTAGACGTATTCTATAGAGGTTGGGTTCGAGTCCCAACCCCCTGGTAAAGCAAGGCTGGGTTCAAGTCCCGACCCCATACTAAGGCGTGGTGAGGTGAGGAGTATAGGGACACCTATATTCCGTTGTCATGGGCTCTTGGCCGGGGAGGCTAACTTAGGCACACCACTAAGTGGGGGGATGCCCCTGGAGACATGGTCAACAAGTTGTAGGATCAAAAGAGAGACGTTCAATGTGGGCATCGGACTTCTTCTATGGGTGGTGGAGTTGTAAGGAACCAACTCGCCGAGGTGTCGTAGGCTAAAGGAACCCCAAAAGCATGACCAAAATGACAAAGAGTTCATCGGATGGGACCAAGTCTAAGATCAAGTCTAAGACTGACTTGGAGACCGAGTTCGAGATAGAGTCTGAAATCGAGTCCGAGGCCGACTCGGGGACCGAGTTCGAGACCGAGTTCGAGACGGAGTCCGAGAAAAGCCCAAAGCGTGTGTCTCCCAAGGGGGGGGGGGGGGGGCTGCAGGGGTCCAAAAGTATAGTACGGATAGTGAGGTCCAGGAACCAGTTTTGAAGGGACTCTCCAGTGGGGCTTCCAAACCGACTTGAGGTTGAGACTAGGATCGAGGGGCCTTGGGTGGGAGTGAGTATGGACTTGGTTGGTGCCGGAGGGGCCATCCAAGGAAGTGCTCAAGAGCAGCTCCCACTCCCGAAAGGGAAATCAATTGTGGTGCTCCCGACTCATGTGGAGTGGTGCCCCACTTGAGTACCATGCGGCTCATTGGTCCTCGCCCTTCCTAAGGGCTTGGGCCTTTCTTCGGGATGGAAGTGGGGGGGTAGAGGTACACATACCAGGCCGCTAGGCCACGGTGTTTTGCCCTGGCGTCTCGAAGCAAGTGTTGCACTCAAGACTTGGGATTTAGAGGGTCCCATGATCAAGTCTTGTGGTACCAAGGGATGTTAGGAACCTGGAAGTTTGGTGTGCTTGGCTGCTTGTGCTTGCGGGGAGTGTAGCCGAACCTTAAGTCCAGTCTAACCCGGGGAGGGGGATTGAGAAAGATTGGGAATCCGTGGATGGATGGCTAACACTCCATTGCTCATGCAGTGAGTAGCTGAAACCAAGTAGGACCAAGTAGGAGTTGGTACCATAAGCGAGAACCTTGGCGAGGGAACTTAGCAAAAGCCAAGGCAGTGTCGGACAGATAGACGAGGTAAGTTGGCAAATTGGAAAGGAAAAATTTGTAGCTTATAGTATATAGGCATTTCTTGAAAGTCATGAAATTGCAATTTTCTAAAATAAGTAGGAGAGCATTCTTTTTCACCCAATTTGTTGCACCCTTTGAACCTTGGGAAGAAAGATTATGAGAGTTAAAATTACTAGCACTAGAAGTGTCATTTAGAACATTTTTATTTATATAATGTGTAGAGAGTTATGAAATTATTAAGTTTGCCATAATAAAGTTTATAATGTTTATATTAAATTATAATTGAAACTTGAGCTCAACTCAGGAGCTCAACTCTTCAACTCATGAGCTCAAGTATGGTCCACGCTCTATACTAGCACAAAACTCTCAACTCATTTGCTATAGAAAAAATAATCTAAATTGAAAAATACATGTGAATTAGAGAGAAATGGGCATAAATTAATTACTTATTTATATGCAAGCATTGCGTTCCAATGCATCATAACACAATCACTATAACAACCATGAAACTTAAGCCAATAAACAAAAATCTAAGAATAAAAGGCTTATATTGTCAATTTCCAACATACCCAAGAAAAACAAACCATTATAATACCAAAAAACATTTGGGATGACATACCAATGGCAATTTGAAGTGTCAACATGAATAACATTACTATTAAGTGAATTAAACATTATTTCATGCAATGTGTTATGAAAACAAATATATGATTGCATATAAAAGCATTATATATTTACATATGTGTGGATTTTTTTTTTAATTTTGAATTGCATGTAAAAATATTATACATACAATCCTTTTCCAATTGCTATATTAGCAGTTGAAAAATGATTATGTGCATAATATTTTTGTCATGGGGTATGCTATATATGCATGGGGCATCAATATTATTATTTATTAATTCAATTGATCAAATGAAAGTTTATAATTAGATGGTAGAATAAACTAGAATATACTAAAAGGTGGTTATAAAAGTTTATAGATTATACCATTAGATATATTTTCTAAAATATTCAAATATCACAAATATAAATACTTCTGGAACGTTTTTAAAAGGTAAGCTTAACAGTTGTTATACGAACGGAAAAGCCGGAAGGTGTGGAAGCTAATAAAAATGGATGTGTTTTATACCACGTTGGATGCTCTCCACGCAGCTCTGGAAGCTATGGAGCTCTGGGCGGGATTAGGGCATCCATTATCTTGTCGTCGCTAGGGTTGCTCGCGGCAATGGAGCGCTCCGGGGCGAGATCCTGGCAAGCTCGCTAGCAGCAGCAGGGCAAATGCGGCCATCGAAGAATGGCTTGTAGCATGCAATTGTGGTGTGGGAATTCTCTTTGCCCGTGGCATTCGTGCTGGAGCTTGAATTCGTGCCAGTCCCAGGCAAGGAGCAGCAGCTTTGCGGTTTCCAGGCCATTGGAATTCCATCGTGGTCACCAGCGAGTTTCTCCCCGCAGAATTCCTCGCCATCGCATCGCTAGGGTAGTTGCTACTGGCGAGGAAGTTGAGCAGCAGTTTGTGGAGGAGCCAGGGATCGTTGGGACGATTGCCATTCCCTTCGAGAGCAGCAGAGATGATCCTCCGCGGCTAGAAGAAGATCACGGATCATCCGAGACACCGGGCGTGATTGACTGTAGTGGAATTGCGACAAGGTGAGTTCTTTTGCTCCATTTCTTTTTCTCTTTGGTTTTTTCTCTTGGTGACACGAATTTTTGGTAGGACTTTGCCGGATTCTGCTACTACCAGCGTGAGAGTTTATAAATCCTATGGAGATTCCGAGCTTCTCTCGAGGTGTACGTCGGTGGCGGAGAGATCCGCCATAGCGTTGGCCACCATGGCTTATGAGCGTGCAAAGAGATTGTTTAGCGTTGTGTCAGCTAATCTAACTGACCTTGAGAACAATTTCAAGAGACGCTCCAAGGTGAGTGAGACAATCTAAAGTTTTGACAGTTTGCTTCCTCTGATGCTTGATTCTCTTTTCTTTCTGTTGCAGGCTTTCGCAAATCTTCCACCCTCTTCTCTTGATGTAAGTAGCGTTAGTAGGCGTTTATACACTTAGAAGCGTCTTAATTAATTTCCAGGAAGATGACGATGCAAGAGATGAGTTGAGAGAGTTGAATGCACGGCTGGAACAAGAGCTTAGTGAGAAGGATCATGAACTTCAGCTGGCACTGATGGAAATAAGAACAGCGCATGAGGTTTTGTTTCATTTTCTTTGCTTTTCAAATTTACTATCTGAAATTTACATGGTTCAGCATTTAAAAGCGCTCCAGGATTCAACTCCAAAAGTCATTCATGAAGTCGATGTGATTCTAGATGATGCGGTCGACAAATTAAGCAGTGATAATCAGCTCAATGATGCTGAAGAAAAATCTCAACAGGTATTCTTCTACCTCTGGCGTTTCTTTCGTGTGGTTGACTGGAAATATGAGGTGCAGGACCTTCTCATCGTAGAGGAAAGAGTGGCGAGTTTATTGGACAAAGTTGGCCACTTGAATGAACTTGTTTCTGGTTGGAAAAATGCTGTATCTGTCCTACAGCTAGAAAGCCAGCATTCGTCAGAGGCACTTCAGCTTTCAGTTCAAGTATGCTCTCTGTAGAATTCACTGAGTAGCGCATGTGTCATTAAACTTACATTTTCAGCTGTGCAGGAATTGGTCAAGGCGCAAATGCTCATTCAGAATCTGAAAACATTGACAGAGAAACAAGCTGTAGACCTTCTTGCCAAAGATGAGCAGCTTGTTGCGTTACAAAAGGAGCTTTCCAACACAAGAGCTGAACTCGAGAGCGTGTCTAAGGTATGCAATCTCTCGTTAAAGCAAATGCTTTACTTATGGTCTGTTGAGACAGTCTCTTTCAGCTGCTGAACAGCAAAAGTGTGAACTGGAGGAGCGCATTAAGCGCCTTGAAGATGCTCTGAAGCACGAAAAGGAAACAATAGCGGCGGTCATAAGATCGACTTCGTCCCAAAAAGAGGATTTATCGGCTGCAGAAAAGAAAGTGGTTTCGCTGACTACGGAAGTCACGTCTTTAAAGGTTCGTTATATAGACCGGCAGCTCCTCCTTTTATACTTTTGCTTGATTGCAGAGCCTTCTGGATGGAAAGGAAGAGCTCATATCAGCCATGCGTGAAGAGTCTAGGAGAAACTCAAACATATTGGTTTCTGCAGCCAAAACGCGTGAGGTAAGAAGAAAATAATCTCACAGAAGAATTATCTAATTTCTTTGAGCTTGTACCCAGGCGCTGCTGATAGCAGAGAAAAGGATAGAGCAGCTGACAAGTCAGGTTAATGCACTCGACGACGAAGTAAAATCTAGAGACTTGGTTTTGAATGATATCAAAGAGGAAGCGGTGCAAAGCACCGAAGCGCTTAGACTTGCCGCTCAAATCAAGCAGGTAACGTTTCTTTTTCCTCACCCAGCGCATTATAATCAACTTGAAAGTGATATCAGGATCTAAATCTTTCAAGACAAAGAGAACTGGAGCTGTCACAAGAACTAGACGGCATGAAAAACATGGTGAAAGAGCTTCGCCAGGAGCTGGTCGAGAACAATCGGGCTGTGCGTGCCGAACAGGTAGCTTTTGGTTTTCCTCTAGACGCAATTTTATTTCTCTAAGAGATGTTTCTTTTAGGCCTTGCGTCAACTAGAAAGTGAAATGGACGAAGTAACAGCTGAAGTAGACATCCTTCGAAAGGGCGTTGAGGCTCGAGACGAGGCGATCCAACTGATGAGAGAAGAAGTCGACAGGAACATCGATGTTCTCAGTCACGCGGCTGGAAACAGAGAGGTATGGCGAAAGTTCATAAGTTCTCATTCGATGTCTCTGTTTGTTTGCAACTTCCAGCTTGTTCGAGAGCTTGAAGAACACATCGACGAACTCAAGGCGGAGCTGAGGAAGAAGGACACAAAGCTTGCAGCTATGGGCAAAGGCTTAGACGTTGGCAGCGGTGTCCCTTCTTCCTCTTCCTCGTTTCTCAAGAGTGGCCTGTACGAAGACCCGTCGTCCTCGAGTTATACTTTCCAACCATCGTCGTCTTCCACTCCTTCACAACCATTTACCAGCGAGGTACTGATCGATTGTGGTTTGATTGCCTAACACGCTCGAGGATTTTCCAGGGTAGAAAGCGGGTGAATAGGAACTCCAGTGGATACAAAAGATCCCCGAGACACAGCTAGAGCTTACTGATCCATGCCATCCCAGTGAGTCTTTGAAAGTTGTGAAGGTTGATTCACATGTAACTTTATAGTTATCAAAACAGTTTAAACAATAATTTAAAAGGAATACTCTCTTCATTGAGGCATGCGCTCACAGCAGCAAAGCTTATCAAGGAAGCACCCTTTGCCAGTAGAAGATACACGCCATGTTCACAACCTCTGAAGAACTCATCTCCCTTGCCTTCAACCTTGCAACAACCCTCCTCCTCAAGAAGTACTGCCACATCAGCAAATTTGCCACATCAGCCGATCCCAAAGTACCACCACATCAGCAACGTCACCTTAGCCAGCAACACCTATGTAGCAGTCACTCCCCTCTAGATGCCACATACATAGTCAGATTACAAACATTGTGTGTTCATTTCCTCTTTCTAAGACATGGGTTGGATTAAACTCTGTTGAATATCAAATTAGACAATCTTAAATAGCATTGCATGAAGAACACTTCATAATATGATGTCTAACACATGCATGCACATATATTTAAGGAAAGTTTTCAGCACATGAGGTTTAATTGTTAGTAATAATGTCACTAATGACATTCTGCTATGGCCTGTGGATCCAAGATATTCAATTTGATTGTCAATAGTGTCATTAGTTTTTCAAATCTTAAGTGTTATGTTATACCAATAATGAAAATTCTTCTATGACAAATTGGATTCTTAGTACAAGTTGAGTTTTATTCGTAAGTGTGAATACTTTAAAACACATGCCTATAGTTTAGGTTCTAATACAACACAAAATAAATTTATGGATGAGGATTCATCCATTCATAGATTAATATAGTACAACATACTTAATATGGTAATGTAATGTGCCTTATTTATACTCTTTAAAGTTTTTGTAACAAATCCAAAACATGTACAAAATATTGATGAGAATGCATCCTTTCTATATAAATGGGAAAAAGTAATATCATATCTCCAATAACTTAAACAGTGATAGGTGCTATTTATATTGTCATAAAATATATAAAATAAAGAACCATAAATTCACATATAATAATAATGATAAGATAAAATAAGATCAATGATATAGTCATTGTGAGTGCTTGGAATATGGAAAGGGAATACAAAAAATGTGCATATACAGGAGTGATTGAAACTAATTTGACAGCTACCAAAATCCCACTACATTAATATTAATATACAGCATTGTAGCCATACACTTAGCCCTCACATCATCCCCTCATCTCAGAACAATAGAAGACCACCAAGGTTCTCTTGTAGATGGGCCAGGATCTAGAGGAACATCAGGAGGAGGCATTGGTGGATCTGTAGGTGGTATTAATTGCTTCTAATCCCTTTGTATGAAGCATTTCAATTGCTGCACATGCACAATCTCTACGTGTGGCAACAAGTTGAGCAATAGAAGATAAACTCGAACCTATATCAACCAACACGGAGAGAAGAATAGGAGACCTCTTGTTATAAGAATGAGCTTGGAAAGTAAATACTCGATGAACTAGTGCCGAGTGAACCCCTTGATGATACTCTCGAAAGAAAGTGGGAGGGGGCACTGACTTATTTGCGCAAGGTCCCTCCGTTACTCGTGCGACTCCTCGTTTCTCAGATGCACCTCGGTGTCCAAACCTTCCACTATAGCAGCACCAACGAGACGTTGCTGACACCAAGGTCTCCACCCAGGAAATGGAGGTCGCCAATCCAGAAAATGCCGACAATGCTGATAAGTATGACCAACTTCATCACACGCCCAACAGCAAATATCATGGCCATGACCATTTGCATTGTTACTTTTATCATATGCTTTATTTTTCTTAATTACACATATGTTACTTTTGTAGTGAACAAAACTCTAGATGATATGATTTACAATATCAAAAATTAAAGCTTCCATACAAATAATACATACAAATTCTGAAGTTACTCGATGTCTATTTAATGAACAAAGAAAAAGAACTGCTAGAATTATTTGAGAATATGATGAGAAAGACTATTTACATCACACAAACTATGAGTGAAAGCAAAAAGTTCTTGGCACCACATATTAGTGGTGATCTAAAAGGCACTTTCATATCCTTCGACACCTCTGTGAATATATCTTTAGAAGGGATCACAAGGGGGTGGTTGCCAAAAAAGTCCACGAGCATGATAACTTATGATTGCCAACATGGTCAACTTTATTTTATGCAATGTGCAGCCTATAAGATTTCTAGGATCTTTCCTAAATGTATTATCTATAGGTGTTTTTAATATAGAGGCATGCATTTGCACTCAACTTGTTGTTAAAGGTGTAAGGGATGGAAGAATGTATCCAACAATATTTGTAAAAGTTTTAAAGGCACAGAAGATAGATTGCCCTTGGGAGTTGGAGCTCTTTAGCCTTATACTAGACTAGAAGGAAGTTGTTAATATAGGTTGATGTAATATTCTCTAAATTGCTTGGTTATCATCATTTATTGGTGGAACTTGATTCAAATCCTAGTGGAAATCCTAGCTATCTGGTGGTGGAATATGAGTTTGATTTAGAACTTCCTCCTCTCGATCATCACTCACATCACCATTGTTACAATGAGGTAGATAAAGGTGATTTTTACAAACCAAAAGTGGTAATATATATTTTTTGTAGTAATGATTGTTGGTAATAATTTCATTCCAGCTCAACAAGATGCTTGTGATGAGGAGTTGAAAGAACTCTCATCGAAAACATGCCATATAACAATAATATATTATTTATTACTTTTTTCATTCATTTAGCTCTTTTATAGGTCTATTTTATTTCCCCAATAACACACCAAGGCATTGCGGGTGTTTTCATTGGCTCCTACAATAGATTGCTAACATCTTTCATAGAAGACAATATAAATATAGACATATAGTGCCAGTTTAACTGTTAGTGCCAAAAGATACAAAGGCCTTTGCTCTTAGTTGCAAACTTCATTTTCTTCAACTTTCCAAATGATCTTTCAAATATTGATAGGAAAGTCAAAATCTAGAACTTTCTCACACTTGACCATATACCTGATATGTTACTATTGTCGAAGTTAACCATGTCATCTTTATCCTACTAAATTGGATGTATGAGATTATGATGTGTGCAATAAAAGTTTGTTTCAAGTTATTCTCCTCCAGGTGCATCATGGATCTTGTTGGCATTAATACTAGGGGTGTCCAAGGCAAGCCTTGAAAAGATGAGTAGGTATTTAGAAATGTATTGTAGATCTGATCATCTATAAGGTTGGGTATGATGTTAGTGAAATTGTCATACCAAGCAAAACGTGTGTTACATGCTCACTATCACGAAATCTGTCATACATGTTTTTACAGAAGGCATGATAGGTCCATATTATAACTTCTCTATTGCCCATTAGATGGTGTTATGATTAATGCACAATAAGTAGCAATTCTATAGTGGAGATAGTACATGACTTTAGTAGATTGGTGTTTGCTATTGAAGAATATTATTTCTTCAATGCTGGCTTAGAGGATTTCGTGAGCTGGCTCTAACCTCAAGGAGGTAAATTATGTTTATTAATGTTTCAATACATGTTTAATTCTATTTTATAAATCATAGTCACCTAGAGTTTTTAGAGTTGGAAGCTTTAGAAGTTTTTTGAAGTATGCATGTTATGATCTAGCGCAAAAAGACAAAGATCTAGTCACCCTAGACTATGCTATGCCACCTCTTGAGGTTCCTCACCACCCAACCAGCCCCGAGCTACCTCAAAAGCTCCACTACGCTGCCGCTCCACTATGAGCCCTAGAGTAGGATTTTTCCCTTACCCTAACATGCCTTAATATACCCTTGAGCCTCCCTTTGACCAACATTGACCATGTGGTCAAAGTTGGCGCCTAACAATTCTTCCCCCCAACAAAGTCCTTGTCCCAAAGACGAGTTGTACCAATGATCACCTTTTTTGGGGAACCCTGCTCAAGCTCCTGGTCCATCTTCCACAACCGTATACATCAAGGAGGCATTGGGCCCATTACTCCGAGATAGTACACCTTTCAACTAGCTGACATAAAATACCGGATGACTTTTCACCCCAGCTGGCAGTCACACCTGATAAGCCGCTTTACCAATGCGCTCTAGCACTTCATATGGACCAGCATATCGATGGGAAAGTTTATCACTCTTCCCTGTCCGTAAAGGCACCAAGGTGTTCTACCGCTCACTTGACAGAAAGATCACTCACACAAAGACGAGATCACCTACCTTATATTCCCGAAATTAGTGATGCTCATTAGCAACCTTCTCCGTTCTATCCTGAGCTACCTGCAAATTCCATTTGCACACCACCAGAATCTCATCAAGTTCTGTGGCCAGATCAGTCACCTCGGAATCAAGCTTATCTTGAACATCTTTACTCAAATGCAATCCCAACTCCACCGTTTTTCGAGGATGCCTTCCAAACATGGCAAAGTAAGGACTTAGCTTGGTTCCTCTATGTTGGTTATTGTTGTAAGCAAATTGCACTAACGAAAGATATAGATCCCACTGTCCTTGCCTTTGACCAATGCTACAATGTAGCATATCCTCCACCACCTGATTCACACGCTCGATTTGCCCATCCGTCTGAGGATGATCTCCACTCAAGAGTTTCAAAGTCACTTGCATAGCCTTTGCAAAGCTTTTCCAAAATCCACTGGTGAACTTTGAATCTCGATCACTAATGATGTCCTTTGGCAAACTAAAATCAGGAAAAACCTTCTCCAAGTAAACCGCAGCCAAGTTTGAGGCAGTGACAATCTTCCGAAGAGCCAACAACCACACATACTTCGTTAACCGATCCACTATGACCCATACTTGCTCCTTTTACCTCTATGTTCGTGGCAAACAAGTGATGAAGTCCATAGAGATACTACACCAACAGCTCTAAGGAATAGGTAAAGGTTGCAAAAGTACCCCTAGCTTCTCCCGTGGCACCTTAACCCGCTGACAAAGCTCGCATGATTTACAATACTTGAGGATATCAGCCTTCATATTCCTCCAATAAAAGTTGCGCTTAATCAACTCATACGTCTTCTTCCCCCCAAAGTGACCGGTCTCTGAACAATCATGATAGTCGAATAAAACTTGAGTAATTAATGCATCTATCCATGGCAAATATACACAGCCATTGTAATAGAGAATCCCATCCACCAATGAGAAAGGGGCATCCATTTGGTCTCGCAAAGAGGCCGCGTCAGCATCCTGAGCTTGAGCATGCTCAACCAGCAGCCCAAACTCGTTAACCACCTTACTCAAATGATGACAAAATCATGTTTGTAACGTCGCCACATGACGAATACGAGATAAAGCATCTGCCACCACATTTTATTTTTTCGGACGATGCTTAATAGGAAAGTCCCCAAACTCCATGAGTTTGACCATCCAATGAGCTTGCCTAGTGTTCAACTCCTTCTGTGTGAAAAGATACATAAATGGTTTGTGATCTGTCAACACCATAAACATTGCACCATAAAGATAGTGCCACCACATCTGCAAAGCATGAACAATAGAGAGTAACTCTTGCTCATATATAGAATAGTGTTGCTCCATGGAATTCAAAGTTCAACTCTTATATGCAATAGGCTATCCCTTTTGCTTAAGAACTCCTCCCAGTGCATAACCGCTTGCATTGCATGTCACCTTATAAGGTTTTGATGGATCAGCAATGCGAAGCACTAGAGTCTAGCTCAACAATCGTTTCAATGCCACAAAACTCTCCTCTTGTAGCTTCTTCCACTCAAATGGCACATTCTTGCGTAACAACCGTATCAAAGGAATAGCCACCTCTGCAAATTTATGCTGGAAATGTTGGTAGTAACTAGCCATACCAAGAAAACTGCGCAACTCGGCCACTATAGTCGGTGTAGGCTAGTTTTCCACCACAGCCACCTTCCTTGGATCTGTCTTGACACCCTTAGATGTCACAATATGGCCTAGATATTCCACCTCTGATTTTGAAAATTCACATTTGCTCTTCTTCGCATAAAGTTTGCTATCTCGAAGTAACAAAAGAACCTTGTGAAAATGCACCTATGCTCCTCCATATTCTTGCTAAAAACAAGAATATCGTCCAAGAAAATCTCCATAAACTCATGAAGATAATGCCCAAATACCTCCGTCATCAATCGAGTAAATATGGCTAGTGCATTTGTCAAACCAAACGGCATAACTGTAAACTCAAAATGCTCGAAACTTGTGTTGAATGCCGTCTTGGAAATAGATGCATCATCCATTGCAATCTGATGATATCCGCTCCTCAGATCAATCTTGGTAAACACTCGTGTTTCACCAAGCTTGTCTAGGATATCATCCACACATGGCATCGGCATCTTATCCTTCACTGTTTTCTTGTTCAAAGCACAGTAGTCAATACACATCCGCATTGAACTGTCCTTCTTCTTCACAAGCAAGACTGGAGCACCAAACAGAGACTTACTTGGCTGAATAAATCTAAACTCAAGTAATTCCATTGAACTTCTTGCTCCTCTGCATAACTTAACCGAAATGGATGTAGGTAAATTGGTTGTGTCTCCGGCTCCAATGTAATCCCATGCTCCACACCTCGTAACAGAGGCAACCCATGAGGAAGTTCAGATGGAAAAACATCAGAAAACTCTCCCCCACACGTGCCTTGATCCCCCAAGTCACGAATAAATAGCAAGTAACTCAAAAGTGTTTTTCCATTACAACAAGCCTACTTCAAAGATGTAGCAGAGAGCATAACAACTGGTGGTTGAATGCCCTCGCCAAACCACATATCTTTAACGCCGACATACTCCAGAGAGATACGCTTAATACTCCACTTTATCTTTGGATCCACCTTCACCAACCATGGCATCGCAAGAATGAGATCCACACGATGGATATTCACGAAATGAAAAGTCTCCATAAGTGTGGTTTTGCCAACCAACACTTCCAGCCCCTTGACACAAGCATCGAAATGCTGAGCAGAGGTAGCTGCCCCTTCCATTGTGTATGGAAAAACTCCGCATATGACCAGGCCATGCTCTGCAACAAACTTTGCTAAAACAAAGTTGTCATCGCTCCCACTATTCAGTAAAATCCGCACTGGATCGCCACGAAACACACCCTCCAACATTAAAGATGATTCACACATATCCTTGAGCTCCATCTTGTTCCACACACAGTTGAGCTGATGAGCAACGATCGAAAGTCTCTTCCTCCGATTGGAATGGTTGTTTTTGTCATCCTCACACTACAAAGTTTGCAACCTTTTAGTATTTGACTTACTGTGAGAAGAAGATTGGCCATTCTTCTTGTCTAAGCGAGACACTCGTCCACACCACCATCACCAGAAAAAGTTGGAATCTTGAATTGATCTACCAAAGAAGGCTTACTTGGAGTGCTACCCTGGCCAGCCTTGAGTGCCTCAACACGCCCACGCATGGTATCCATCATGCCATACATCTCGTCTTGCATCTTTTGCTGATTTCAATTAAGGGCTTGTAGCTCATGAACCACATCTTGAATGGTCCAAATCTCTATAGCTTAGTCAGCACCATCATCGGCACCACCATCGACAATAGGATTCCAGCATTCAACTTGGTCAGCCATCGCAACCAACTCCTCTAATACCAATGTTATGATTTGGCGCAAAAAAACAGCAATCTAGTCGCCCTAAACTATGCTACACCACCTCTTGAGGTTCCTCACCATCCAATCACCCCCGAGCTACCTCAAAAGCTCCACTGCACTACCGCTCCATTGTGAGCCCTAGGGTAGGGTTTTTCCCTTACCCTAACATGCCTTAATATACCTTTAAGCCTCCCTTGGACCAACATTGACCACGTGGTCAAAGCTAGCGCCTAACAATGCAGAAGCTATGACTCAACAAATGCAAGGTGGATCTTCCCCACAATACCAATATATGAGGTGTAGAAGGAATCAATATATTGATGATGAAGCAAAAAAAAATTAGATGCATCCTTATATGAAATTAAAAGCCTATCATATGTCAAATATTGCTGACACTATCAGATATCAATGATAATGTCAATGTTAGATATCATAATTATAGATTGTTAGAATAAAAGGTCAAAATGAGAGGATGATTCAACCTTAGTAGTGCCAAAAGAAGAATGGGAATGTGAAAAATGACTATTGTGCAAATAAAAGAGTTTATATGTTTTCTTTTTTTGAGCCATTCTTAAACCAAACACTACACTTCTAATACCTTGTTTGTTATAATCATTTTATAGTGTAGATAGATTGTCAGTATAGGTAGGAATATATTATGGATATTCTAGTGGGCACTCTAGAACAAGGTATGGTATCTACAACTAATGTCATTTCATTTTATATATATATATATATTAAGGGACAATTCTAAATCTTACATTCCACTATATAATGGCATAAAAACCCTATATTTTGCACTAACCAATATAGTGTTTCCCAAGTGGATATTTTTCTTCATTATAAACTAATAGTGGGTATATGTCTGTAACTCGTTCTTAAATCTATTATACATCTATACATGCACATTTATCAAAGTTGCCATTGGGCAATTGTTATAGTGCTCAAGAAAATCTTGTAAACCCATGGAGCCATTTGTCTTACCCAAAAAAATATACACTAAATATAATAGTGTTCTATACTTTTAAGTAGTTCTACCATGTCAGGAGCAAAATCTTACAAAAAAATGTGGCACTACTGTTGAAACAATAGAGGCAATCTCTCTTTAATAACAAGATTCAGAATTTCATATATATGGAGCTCTAATTTAGTTTCACTAAAGCCCCTAGTAGAAAAAGGATTGTTATGTGGAAGTGAAGGTGAAACATTGATAGAATAGAAGTGGAGATTAATATGAAATATTAGGGGGCTAAGTACAAGTAATAGTGACTTTTCTTTGAGCCATTTCTATACAAACTTCTAAAGAGCTTAAGGACAACAAAAAAACTATGGTGGTTATAACTTTCTTTGGTAATTTATATACTAAGTGGAATGACATCGATACTCAAATTCTTGAAATGTCAGTCTCAGAAATGAGGCTTCATAATTATAGCTTACATGTAAATATAAGAGCTTTTAGAATTCTAGATTATTGTATATACATATGCTTTATCATTCTAATGAAAACTTACTCCACTACACATACATTCTTTTCTACACTTATACCAATTTTCTAGAAAAATATAAACTACATTATAGTGGTAGGGCATATTGGCACATTGGCATTCTCTTGTCCAAGAGTGCCTTTTAGTCTTAGAAATGTAGATAGAGTTGATTCTTTGATGTGATATTACGTTTGAGTCTTTTGAAAGATTTTGATTTTTATTATTATTATTCACAATGACTTTTGAAAACTTTTATTTTGGATTCACCATAAAACTATACCTTGGCCTTCTAATATGGGAGGATTTCATTCTTATATAAATTCATATATAAATTACAAATGACATAAAAACTTTTATGAAGTAGATTTCTTAGTATTTTCCACTGTGCTGTTCATTTTTTCATTTCTCTTATTCTAGATTCTTGTTTTAGAAGTAACAAAAGCATTTTTATCAATAGTGACAATTCTATATTCCCAAATGGGTAATAAAGACCAAGAGTGTAATATAGAAATTGTGGTAATGAAACAAAATTAACGTTTTCACATTTTATTGTAGTATAACTCTTACTCACATATATTTTGTTTTCCTTAAAACAAAATTAACATTCTCACATTCCCTTACACTATAACTCTTACTTATAATTTTTTTATTTTTCTTGCTTTCTATCTTCTTAAGAACTTTAGAAAAATCTTTCAAATGCAGGAATAGTGTATAAATGTATATTGCCTTAACCAACATATACTAATAATGTCTAGCTGTCAAAATGTTTTAAAAACCAAGAAAACAAAAATATAACAATTGTAAAAGTAGTTTATAGTAAAATGATATAGGTTTTCATAAATTTTATCTTTTTTAAATGACTCAATTTTTAAAAAATACTTGACTCAAGTACTTACATATTTCAATATTTTAAAGTTCATCAAAACCTTCATTTCTTCAATTTAGATTTCCTTTGTAAAACTTCTAATTGATTATGTTGACTTGTGTTGAGTTGAGCTTAACTTATAAGCTCAACTCAAGTTTGGACCATCCTTGTGGCTAATTGCACCAAACACTAAAGAGTTGGGACTCTAACATACCTTTTGTATATACATCTATGGGTGGTATTATATATGATACTTAACATGACTCCTTATGATGATGCACCAAATTTATACTCATGCTAATTAGTTTATCTTTTGTATATGCACTATAGGTTATAACTTAAGAACCTCATTCCTCCGAACTTCCAAATTCTTTTCACTAGGTAAATTATGTCATCAACTTATCATCATACATGGACTCCTTCATGATTGGCCTCATATACCTTCTTTTTTGAAGTCAACTCTTCAGCAAGAAATCTTGGACCTCTTGCCCTGGGATGGTGGTGTGGGACATTTGCTTGTGAATGAACTTCACTAGTGGATCCTCCACAACTAGGGGATTTCTGGAAAACAAGAAATATCAATTGTGGATGAGCAGGACGAATCCTGGAGTGAGGGATCCAATTCTTGCAGCAGATGCCCAATTGAGCAGCTAATCCTCAATTAGCCAATATAATATATTTTTACATATAAGTATGTAAGTCCTCAAATTCCAACTTTCATTCAAAACCATCCCTTTTAACATGTGGGGACTATTTCTTCATTTTAATAGCTTTGCCTCATAGCAAGTTTTAAGACTACACTTTTGTTATGCTACTTTGATTTCGTGTATACCTATAAACTAGTTTTACTCAACTTTCTAAATATCAACTTACCCAAAATCATCTTTAGAACATTAGGGGGACTCTATCCTTTAGAAACTTGTTAAGGCCTCTTCTTTCACAAGCTTTTTAACCACCATTTAATCTAATATAGTGAGTTCTATAGTTTATACTATTTAAAATACCATGATGAAAATAGTAAAATCTTTAAGCAACCCCCACTCCCAACTTACATAACCACCTTATGATATATCCCTTAAATCTTATAGTTTGATTCTATCTCTTTATTATTTACTTTTGGCTTTATATATTCTTTTCACTTATTCTCTTTTATGCTTTTCTTAACGCAAGAAAATGTCTTTACATTTGTTCAGGAAAGGATTTAAATGGAGATAGCTCATCTCTATCAGCAAGCTAAAGTTAATCCTCTTACTGATAAGTTCTATAATTCATAAGCTTGATGTATTTCTTTCTTTGTTTGTTTTTATTTTTGTTCTTGCAAGATGTTTGCCAACCTTGGCAACTTTGCCTATCTGGATTGGCTTGTACAGGGCATTATCCAATATTGCAAATGAAGTTAGTTTCTAGTTGTGATTTTCTCCACTTGTTTACATTTTCTTCAAGGCCTCTTTAGTGAAGAGTTTTCTAGATACCTTCTCAGGCAGGTCTGATAATAATAGCTACACATAAAAGTATGGTATCTTCTGGTTGTTTCTTTTATGGTTAGTATATATATTTTCTTGCAAAGACAAAGCTTCTATTATGTTGGAAAATCTTATAGTAGCATATAAAATATGTATATTTGGAGTTGTTTTTAGATGATTTGGCTAGGTCAGCTCACAAAGATTGTTTAAATAAAACCCAATACAAAAATAAATAGGTTAATATATATAAAACTAGATAAAAAACTTCTTTATAAATTAATATAAAACTAAATATAAGTTTCACTTTTTTTTAAAACCAAAACTCATAGATATTTTTAACATGAAAAACAGTAAAACTTATCTAAAAACTATGTCATATACCTTTTGGTGGGTATCTAATTAGGTAATGCTACCCACACTTGGATTAAAAGCATTGACCATTCAATCTCTTGAAGACTTTTGAATATTTTACCATGTCACCTCATTTATCCATCCATATACACTCTAGATTTAAACTCTTTAGTATTCATATCATCACCCACTATATAAGTATAGTGTTTTTTACTCACACTAGCTTTCCTTAGCCACATTGGTTTCCTTAAAATCATTCCCCTACTATCTTATAAAGACTTACCAAACCCCCTAGATTTTATGAGATGATCATTTTGGGATTTCATCTTATGATCTGGGACTCAAACTCGGTCTTAGACTTGATTTGAAACTTGGTCTTGGTTTCAATCTCAGATTTGATCTTGACACTTCCACATATCACAATATTTACCTATGTTAATCATTCTTTTGTCCCTGTTTAGAGACTCATTTATTAATCTTGTTCCTCAAGTGCTTCTTTAAGAGTTCCACTTTTACTCTTGACTTTTTAAGTTAGAACTTTTAGCCCAAACATATTACACTTGTTAAACTTCTACTTTGATAACTACCATATGGCATGCCTTCAACTCTATTTTGGGACTTGGGATTCATGTCTTACAATAAGACCTATAATGATAAAAGCCTTTAGGATGGAAATAACATTGAAAGAGATGTTATAATGAATCCAAAATGTTATCACTTTCATGAATTTAGTCTTTTATGTAATAAGCCTAAAGGAGATTTATCAACTCTCCATTGTGTTTATCAAAGGATAATGCCACAAAAAAATATAAATTCCCAGTTGATGGAGCCACCCCACTTGTCCATCCATGTTTATTATAATTTTAGGCTCCCTAGTATTTATATCATTACCTATTATATAGGTTTAATGATGTGGAAAGGCTTAGAGATCCATAACAAAAGGAATGGAGTAAAGATAAAAAAATTTATCCTATAGTGATTTACTATAAATAAACCACGAAGTAGAACCTAAACCCTTTATATGCCATGTGTAGCATACCACATATCCAAGAATAATATAGTGAAACCCGAGTTTCAGAGCTTTGGGCCATTGAATAAAGGAACAAATCCAAACTCCCAAACTTGCAATGAAAGAGTAAAGGAACTAGAGCATGAAGTAACTTTTAAGTGTTTAACCTAAAAAGAAAAAGAACATAAGCACATAGTCACAATAGAATAGTCCTAGAGCTTTAAACATCCCAATGCCAAAACCAACATACAAAATAAAGTCAAATGAAATCTGGTGCTATTTTAATATATCAGTGGCTTAATGCGAGGATATAAGTACTCCACCAACTAACATAGTATGGAGCTTGAGTTTAGACTTGAACCAAATACAAAATAAAGAAAGACACGCAAATGGGAGCTATATTATATCTTAAATTAGTCGGCTATACCCAACTTACCCACTATTTTTACTATACATTTGAACCCTCCCATAACACCCCACCCTCCCCCTTTAAGGAACACATGCTTTAGGCTCTCACCTTTAATACTAAGACTTAGTCTTTGAGACAAGCTTGAAATTTACTAAATATGGAATGGTACTAAATTGTGAATTTGGACATAGCAATAACACTATTGTGTTTAAGACAATCTCTACATTCTATAGATATGCCAAAACTAACAGTTCTAGATACTTTCTATAAATAACCAATATGACTAAATGGAATCAACACATGGGGCATGATAACAAGAGTGTTTTGCCAAATATGGTAAACTATCATTTAGCGAATATTGAGGGATTAAGCTCAAGATTGTAAAGGTTCTTGTCAAGCCAATGTAGGACAAAGTAAAAAAAAAATTAACAAATTGAGCCAAGATCATTAGCTAAATAAACACTTAGGAATTCATTCCTTATGCTTATCTGGCCATAAGTCAAGTTTACTAACACTCGAATAACAGGGACTGAGAAGGGAACTAACAATATCGACTTCTTGCTATCATAATAGTAAAGAAAGAATATATAAAAGAACTTGCCAACAAATAACTTTTGATACCCACAGTCATATTTACGATAAAAGAAATGAATTTTTTAATCAAATATCTCTTAATTTGACTATATATTCTTGTTTTTCAAGATAAAAAAGCTCTATAGAAGCCTAAGTATGACTATGAAGATGAGGATATTACATTTGAAAGTGGTTGACATTGCCATAATATATGGAAAGGTCATTTTGATTAGACATATTATTTATTACCAGAAAGATGCCATCAATGTGCAACTCTAATCTCTATTAGAACTGTGCATCATATGCTAGTTACTCCAAGACTATGGCTATTGGATAAGGAATAAAGGCTTGATGATAACGTTTTAATTGATGTTCTTACAATCGATTATTATAGTGAACAACAAGATTAATGACAATCATGAGCGATATTAAATCTAGAGAGAAAGCATAATTTCCTGACATCCTCACACAGGCCAAGGCAAAAAAGTTCTTTAAGAGTTATATTATCTTATGAAATATTAGTGACAACCATTTGGAATCTTGATACATAAGTAGATGCATACTTGGAGCCTTAGTGCAATTGTTGGAACTTGTTGATGGCTATGTACTCTCGACTAATATAACTAAATGATAGTGAAGCACTGAAAAAAGAGATTGAAGTCTTGAAGAATAAAATCACTCTTTCCAAAAAAGTGTGAATAACCAAGAAAGAGGTGTCTTAGTAAGAAAATTTTTTATTAGTCCTATACATGAAGTTAGAATGGAATATCATTTAGGCTTCATAGTGATTTAAAGTTTAACTTGGTTGAGGGAGCTATAAAACTCGAACCATGTGCCATCAAACTTTATTAACATACCAATATTTAATTTGGAACTAGAAAGCCACTATTTGTGCTGAATAATTTATTAGAGTTGCAAATGAAGTGTTATATTGGATTTTTCTTATACTGTCAAGAGTTTGTTGTTGAGAAAATAGAAGACAACTACTAATAAACTACTAAAGCAATAGTAGAGAAGGAAAATAGATTTTTTTAACACTCTAAATATAAAGTTCTTAAGACCTTACTTTTATAGGAACTCTGTTATCTAACCCCAAGCGTATAGCTCATGGCCCAATCCATATATATAGTAGGTTTTGAGTTCAAATCTCATAATCAAAATTTTCTTGGTCAATCAGTAAATAAAGAGATGAAAAATACATGAGTATATTTATAATTTATAAACATTCTTATATACTGCTAAGTATATTCTATCATTTAGTGATTGATATACTTTTAGATTAATCTTATATATTGAATTTACAGATTAAATTTTTTAAAACTGTAAGGTCCAAATGTACAATTACGATGCTATATACTAATATTATCATAGTGGGATTTTAGTAGTCGTCATATTGGTTTCAATCTAGACCAATATATAAACTAGAGTTTTTAAGCTAATTGATATACATATTTTCTATATTCCCTTTTTATATTCCATGCACTCACATTGGTGGAGGTGGGGGCACTTTTGATTGTCCCTAAGGAGTACTTAGATTTGGGATTTTGGTTTAAATCTAAATTTTGCATCATTTAAATCTAATTTTTTCCATTTCCTTTCTTTTGTTCTTTCCTTTCGAGATTTTACTTTAGATCTAGCTTTTATATTGTCTAGATTTCCCTTTCTTTCTAGTTTTTTTCATTTCATTTCTTTTGCTCTTTTCTTTTTAATCATCTTCATGGCAGAGTAATAGTCTCCTCCTCCTTTGACTTTGGAGTAGCAATTAATGCAATTGCTTAATGCTACACAATTGCAATTGAACAACTAAACTTAGTTGATAGCGATATTTATGGCATGTGGTACAGCTCCTCTTGCTCTTAGTGTCAATCCTAGCATTTGGCCAAAGTTCTTTCATAGGAATCCTAGGGATGATGTGTACTATTGGTTTGATCATTTTATAGTGATTCCCATATATCATTCTTGAAATGATGTTTAACATTTGTGTGAGTTTCCTACGTGTCTCCAAAGGACGGTATTGCAATGGTATAATGGTTTGAGTATAGCCACTTGTGGGGATTGGAGTATTTTCCTAAACGTCTTCAAATGCACATTCAAACATGCTGACAATTGTGATGATGCCTTTCAATAATTGTATCGTCTTTGTCAAAGACCATCTAAGTCAGTGATGCAATTTAGTGTTCGTTTCTAAAGCCTCTTGCTTTATGCGGAGCTAAATATGTTAGATTAGATCAAGCTGGGAATGTTGTGGCTAACATTGCATCAAGATTTTGTAGGATTTATGTATACACTTGCTCCAGTTACCTTTGACAATGCCTTTTGCTTGGCACAATGTTATGAAATATCGCCTCTTCCACTTCTTGCTACACATCTTTCAACTCCACTTCTTCTGGGAGATGATTTTGTTCTAATGGAGGTTGATATTGCTATTACTGCTCAAATTCAAGGACAAGGGTGAGGACGTGGTTATGGCCGTGATATTCACTACTGGGTGTGTCATAAAGTTAGGCACACTTATCAGCATTATTGGCATTTTCTAGATTAGCAACCTCCATTTTCTGGGTGGAGACCTTAGCGTCAACAACGTCTTGCTAGTGCTGTTGTAGTGGAAGGTCCAGACACTGAGATGCATCCGGGAAACAAGAAGTTGCAAGAGTAATGAAGGGACCTTGTGCGAATAAGTTAGTGACCCCTCCATCTTTCTTTTGGGAGTAACATTAAAGGGTTCACTTAGCACCAATTAAGCTCTATTTCGTTAAAGTGGGAATTGTCATTATCCCACTTGTAAAATAAGGTTTCCAAACCTTTATATAGTATATAAATATAACAAAATTCAACTGCATTGAGGCACATGCCATTTTATTTTAAACAAGGAAATGTCTACTCAATCACTTCTCCTCCCCCTGCCACTGCTTCACCTCTCTCTTCTCCTTGTCATCGTCGTCCAATTTCTTTCCATCCTTTTAATATTGGCTCAGTTGCTCCGAGTCTAGGTGGAGCCCAAGTCCCCATTCAATCTTTACTTTCCCATTATTAATAAAACAACTTCGTAGACTTCCAATAACATGCTGTAACACTTCTAGTATAATGCAAATCCTCTCAAAGAATTGTCTTTTAATATTAATACAATGGCATGGAACCCCATGCCATAATAAGTTACATTTTTAAATAAATACATGCCATCTCAGACTGTTATTTTTTGCCTCCAACGCCTATACAATAATCTTGGAATTTCATCACTCTCCACACTATCAGGATTTAAACCCAATAGTAATGCCATCTCTTCTCTAATACGTCCACGCTCATGTTCAGTGGTCGAAGAACCCATCCGGTTGAGCAGATTATGGAGATGCGGATAGTGCTTGGCTAGACAATATACATGCCATAAATGATGACTGGTGTCTGTCCGATCAAATGGCTTCTGATATACCATTCCATCTGCCATTTGGTTGATTTCTGCAGCCACCTCCTGGACTGGCCGGTTCTCTATCACCATCGCTCCAAGCCGTTTTGCAAGGTCCCCCAGAACATACGGTTTCTTCTCCCTAGTTTCCATACTGCAACAGATGGGGTGCACTGCATATGTGTGCGTGTTCGCTGCAGTTTTAATCGGCGAGTCATCGATGATGAGGATTTCACTTGAGCTAGCAGTCCGGTTCATCACTACAGCCTCTGGCTTGACGAAGATGGGCTTGCTACCCCTCACATGGACCATAGTCAAGCAATCCTCCTGCGTTAGGAGAAAGTCAAATGGTAATATTACTCGCGTCTGATCGTGCATCATCTGTAGCAACGTTAATGCATTGTGGCGCATCATGGATGTCCAAACTCCCAATTGCAAATTGAACCCGGCCCTCTGTTTTAAGTGTCGCATGGTCATTATTAGATCCCGCAGTTTCTCCCGTGTGATTAATGTGAATCTGTCTCTTTTGACCAACTTGCGACCGCAGGCTTTGGAGGGTGCAATGACATTCGAGGACGAGCCACGCTCATGGGAGAAAAGGACACCGTTCAGATCAAAAACGATACAGTACCTTCGCCGTGACTCTGAAATGAAATGCGTCAGCATAAAAAATGGTACAAGTCAATTTTACCATCTACAATATTAGCGAATGTTGCTCCCGATGGTCGTTGAGAGGGTTTTGGTCGAGGAAACGTGAAGGGCGGAAATACTCTCCTCTGCAATGTGGGGTCAATCACATCCGATGGCGTGTGGGCACATGCCATTTCAGCTGTAGACTCTGGTACAACTGGCTCAACAGTGGCATGGGGTGGTTCCAATGGCGTGTGATCACACGCCATTTCAGCTGGTGCCTCCGTTGGCAAAGTGGACATGACCGAACAGGCAGCAGGGGCGGTGTAGGGAGGTTCCAACGGCGCGTAGTTAGACGATTGGGCACACGTTGAGTCCGTTGGAAATGAGGATACGACCGGCTCGGCGGCTGGGGCGGCCTCATGTGGGTCCAATGGCGTCTGGTCACCGTCAGTTGGATACATGGACAAGATTGACTCAGTGGTATGGGCAGCATCAAGTGGAGCGTGGTCAGCTTGCTTGGCGTTGATATGGATAGTAGCCTCCACCAGCTCTGATGACTCTTGCAGCCAAGTAGAGTCCACTGGCGGATCCATATGCATGTCCAAATATCTCCCTTCGATTGAGATGGTATCCTCCCGTGCTACTAAAAACAAACTCATTAGCACATTGAATCGACTATACTGTATTTACCATCAACTGCTATTGAGGAACTAGGACCGATATCACTTGAGCGCACTGCTGATTCTGAAGGATTGGACATACGTTTCGACCCTTGCTTGGCACTATCCTTCCTCGACACTAAAGGCTAGAGTTTGTAAATTCAACTGAATAATCTCTACTTACCATTTGCTCTGTGACCTACATGGACAATGTTAAAAATGGTAAAAGGTTAGGAATGGATGTATTATTATTTACCTGATGGTTTATCTTGTATGACCTTCCTCCGCCGCTCTTTGGCCACCTCAGGCTGGCCATCGTCGTCATCATCGTCGTCGTCGTTATTGTGATCGTCACCATTGTGAGGACCATCCAAGTCCTCTTCGTCCTCCTCTTCTTCGTCCTCCTCTTCTTTGTCCTCCTCTTCGTCCTTCTGCTCTTCCTGCTCATTATCTTTCTCTGGCTCCTTATCCCCCTCCTGCATTTCTTCCATAGGCTGCTCAGGCTGGATGGCTTGTTCTTCCAGGACCATCTTGGGAAAATCATCTGGCCGAGTCTCCATCTCAAAATACAAGACATCCATAGCCTGTTTTAGTGCGTGACCTAGGACCGTATCCTCACCCGACTGTCTTAACATGGTTTCTGCACGTTCTTGCACCCTTCGAAGACGACGAGATGAGAAAAACGTGGCCCTACCTTGAAAAGCTTCCCTCATCCATTGTACCTCTCCATTGAGATTGGGGAAGGGGAGTCCACCATAGGAATCTGAGTCATGAGGTGGTGACTGCCTGCTTTCACTCAGCCCTTGATCTGCAATGAATGGCATGAGCACACACGCCATAACCGCGAGGCATTACCTATCATCTTTTCGTTGCCCTTCTTCCTTTTCGAATCAAATGCCTCTGATCTCGACGACTGTCCAACGTGCTTTCACTTTTTATGACCACTATCAGTTTGAGTTTGGCTGGTGCTTGCCTGTTTTGCCTTTGAAGAAGTTTCTCCTGCAAGGAATGGCATGAGACCACACGCCATTGCAAATATAATTTGTACCTCCTTTTTTCCTATTGCTTTTCTGTTTGTCCTTCTTCGATGCGCCACCAGTGCGCTTTTCAGTCCTCGTGTCTGAATATTCACAACGATCTATAATCAAAATGGCGTGAGGCCTCACATGACCTTACCTTGTGCAGGTTGTGAGCTCGGCCCAACATGGGTATCTTCAACAGTAGCTGTTAACGCCGTTTCAGCATCTGGGGGTGGCCACGCTCCTGCATACAGAGCTTGTGAGATAACATTTAAACTTAAAGTGCGTACTCACCAGGTTCGCAGAGAAGATACTGTTTTTCTTTGGCAACTGTAATTATATGCTCCATTGAAGTCACCTCTTCAATGGAGTTTGTCACCGCAACACACGGGACACCCTTGAGTAGTGCGGCTCGAAAGAATAGTCCGCCGCAGTTGTACTCGACAACGCATTTGCCCTTGGAGTCGGAAGCAGGTGACCCACCCGCTATTGCGTTGAAGACCCAGCTGAGCATTTCCCATGCTGCACCTGGAGCTTTCTTTGGATTCGAAAGCTCCATAGCCGTCTTCAGTTCCTCAGGCACGGGTAAATTGACCTCCCTCAGATCAATTCGATTGGCCTTGTCGAACAAAGCTGGGAAGTCACTCCAGTCCCACTCTGCTGCAGGACCAATAACAAGGGCGAGTGTGAAGATGCGGACATTTGTCGGTATCTTCTTCTTAGCCATTATCCCATGGATCTCCCGCATCTCCTTGCCTTTCAACCGAGCCTTCACCTCGTTCAAGGCCTTCCAGAACTTGTGATAGGATTCGGAGTCGTAGATCATATAGTGGACTGAAGATTCCACCTCCGCAAGTCCCACCATTAAGTCAATGATGGAGCTGACTTCGTCTGCATGAGTGATCTCCTCGTTTGTGAAGTCCATCACACAAAAGATGTTCTTGACCTGCTCATCTCCGCGGGAAACGATGCTCCTCCACCTTTGATCCTCATCCGAATTCAAGTATACCCGGTAAGGTTCTCGATAGGCCTCTGCTGCGGGGTTGAGCTGTTTCTGAAGCCGGCGGTCGACATCAATCTTAATGAAATTTGGATACTGATCCAACTTCTCAGCTTTACTTTTCGTGGCATCCCGCAGCAGATCGATGAACTTGGGGGCCCCCTTCACGTACTCGTCGATGTCTTCATTTGACAACTCCAGCGCTTCCATCATCTCTTGCGTGGTGTCGATGCTCACCCTCTCCACGGCCACTTGCTCGAAGATCCAATCCTTCAATAGCGCACGAGCTCTCAGAGTCGTGCACAAGTCCTCGTATGTCACAATATGGCCGGGAGTCATTTTGGTCTTGTTGAAGACAACCTCACCACGTAGAAGAGCATTAGCCACTGTCAGAAGGTCGTCGTCGTCTAGAGACCGCGAGAAACGCAAGGCGTTGAGCTTCAAATCATTGGGCTTCCGGCCGTCCTCCACACCCATTGAGTTTGGCAACTCCCCGTCATGGTACCTCCTCAGCACATCTACCCATTTGTCAAAAACAACTTTTGTCGTGAGTAGAATGTTATGGATGCTGAGTGTGTCATTGACCCCCAGTGTTTTCGAGAGAAGACTCGAGAATTCCTTCAATGGAAATGGCGTGAGGCCACATGCTATGCCACATACAACGAGGCTTACCTGCCAGGCGCTAGTTGCTAGTGCACGTCCTTGTCCTGGTTTTTGTGGCTTCTTCAGTTGAACCCAGAGCTTTCGTGTTCGTGCCAATGTCTCGTGCAGACCCGATTTGTAGCACGTTTCTTGCTTGACATTCTGCGCGTGGGAGATGTATATGATAGATCGGAGGGGCGAGTTGCCTTTTATCAGGCGGACAACTCTTGTCTTGAAGACTTTCTTCACCTCCTCGCCCACCATAATATCCACAACTATCTCTTGCATCGCCAAGCTAGAATGCTGCCCGGAGACGGCATAGAACCGGATGTTCTGATCGTCCAACACCTTCCTATTGATCAAGTCTGGAAACCTCATCTCGCCCTTCATTTTTTGGTAGTAGGGGATCACGTCTGCGATGTCGGGTGTTACTGGACTTGCCAGCATCTTCTGCTTCAATTTCTCCACCCACTCATCAGATACTAGCCTGTGGTTGTATTTGCTTTGGATGTCGATACGGCTCACGTCGATTGTATATACTTTGTTGGAATAGTAACAAGTACTATTATCTGCGACGATTTTTGCTGCCTCTTCTTGCTCTTTCTGCTCTTTGCGGCTCTTCTTTTTGGTGGGTGTAGTGTTCGAACCCGAGGTAATGGCATCACTGAGTAGCTTCTTTTTTGGAGCAGAAGAGTCGGACGTTGGCTTGAGCTTGACCACCCTTTTCTGCTTCGAGGTAGTTTCCAGATCGACCCCCTTCCCCTTTGCTTCGCGAACTGGAGTCACTCTCAACGGCTCAATGTTGGAATATAGTTTTTGAACATCGCCGTAGGTGAGGTCCGTGGATTCCATGTGATCTTCATAGACCCGCAGCGTCTTTGAAATTGTGGGCCTCCTGGACAACCTCTCCCTAGCTCCCTCTAGGAATTCCTCATAGCCGCTGCCCCCCTCCGGGAAGCCGCTAGGATGTGCAAGGTGGATCTTGAAGGCAGACGCTGTCTCTACCACAAGTGCCAGTCCATATTCTTGCATGGAACTGCATGGAGTGTCTGTCACTTGGATGAGGATCCCCATGCATTCTTTTCTCCCACCATCTGTGTTGTACAGCCTCAGATCCTCGCCTTCCATCCCGAAAGTCCAACTGGTGAGCTCCTCCCCCTTCTCTGCATCCACATTGACAGTGGCTGGAAGAAGAACGCAATTCCTCGCCTGTTCAGAAATGCACAACAATTAGAGCTGACAGATGAAAAGCTAGTAGCTGGAAATAACGTGAGGCCACACGCCATTCACCACTGCATCAGATGTCTTGAGGCTGCATCCTAAGATGGCGTGAGGCTACACGCCATCTGTAACCGGACTGCACTCGAGAGCCCAATCGGTGCATGCCAATGTTGCTACTGAATGGCATGTGGCCTCATGCCATTTTCTACTTGGCCTAAAAGACTTACCATTTGAAGCCGAATGGAGGCGTGACAACTGGACTCGCTGGCGAATGTGCACTGTGTGTGCAGCGGATCGTAGCAGCAAGGCTACTCTGCCACTTATAGTTGGAGAGTGGCGCTGAAATCTCTCGGGACGCCAAGTGGGCTGCGTGTGGGTGGCGGAGTGGGCGGCGGAGTTGGCGGCGAAGTTACAAACTGGGTGTGTCTTGAAGTGGATGCCGATGCACACGAGCGCGATGCGAGCGCGAGTGTGATGCAAGCGCGAGTGGACGCCGATGCACACGAGAAACCTGTAGAGAAGTGGGAGCGCGAGTGGGAGCGCGATGCGAGCGCGAGTGTGCGAGCGCGAGTACGAACCAAAATGCAAAACCTAACCTCACACGCGCGAAATGTCACGACGGTTGGTAATCCCGCCACGTCATCATTTCTCGGACTTGGGCGCCACCATTAATTTCTGGATCGGCACGCGCATGCGTGAAATCCAAAAGAAATCCGCAACGTCATCATTCCTCGGACTGCATGCACGCGAAATCCAAAAGAAAGATCATGATTGGGATATCATTTAATACCCTCGCTATATTTATACCATGCATGATTGGATATTCCAAAGCATCTTGTATTTCCAAAAATGCCAGATGTTCAGCTAAATAAATTGTCAGAGGATGACGTTCAAGCATGTGGGCTCATGCAATTTTGATCCCAAAAAATGCACCAAAAAATGCTCGGCGTCATCTGGCGTTATCTCTTGAATGGCGTGGGGCCGCATGCCATTTTCAGGAGCACATAGGAGTATATTCCTAGAATATTCTGACACGCGCGAGATTGTTTTGAGTTTCCTGGAGATCCAACCGTTAGATCGCAACTAAATTTTACAGAATGGTATACAATGTCCTTCTTGATGACCCTGCAAAGAAGCATCTCGATCGGACACCACATGAGACCACACGAGCCTTACAATGTTTCAGGGGCATTTGCCATAGATCCGACCGTTATTTTGCTCCAAGATTCTACAGTTTGGTGTGCATTGACCTTTCCATCGACACTGCAAAGGGACATCACAATCAGATGTGGGATCACAAGAAACCAACTTCACTAACTCTGGTTTCACCAAGATCTACGTAAGGAGTTATGAAATGAAAGGACCCTCTCTATTGAAATGTGTTTATGGTCCTAGGGGCATTGTGACATATCAAAGGATTTTGCATCAAGTTCTGTATTTGCATGTTTATCAAGCTACTGAATTGCTAAACCCTAAACCCTAAACCCTAACCCTAAACATGTGGCAAATGCTGCGTGAAGAAAGATGCCCTTTCTGGGCAAATGCTGTAAGAGGCAGATGCCGAGCAGATGTATCTCAGGCTAGCGAAGGGGACAAACAAAAGCTAGCTATAAACATGACGGGATGCAAATAGATTACTAGGCTGGTCCTGCGAAAATCAAAAACCATAATTGAAAACATTGAAAATGCAAAAAGAAAGGTTTATAATATTTTTGAATTTTAAGCAACCAAAGGAATGTAAGTAGGGCATGTGTTTGTAAGTTTAAAAATGCCTCAGCCATATAAATTCCCAAGTAAATAAAGCTGTTTCTATTTTTGGTACAGGTAAACTTTATAGCGTGTGGGCTCATGCAATTTTGAACCCAAAAATGCACCAAAAGATGCTCGACTAGCATTATTCTTTGAATAGCATGTGGCCTTATATTGCCATAAATGGATGTACACACACAGCATAATTATTCCTTTACACGGCGAATAATCTTGGCGCGGATCGCTGACATGGCATGGCAAAGTTCGAATCACTGACATGGCACAGCTGGATCGAGGCAAGGACATGATGTGACAAAGTTCAACCTCCGACAGCAAAGTCTAGAAGCTACTCAGTTTGAAATTTGTCAGAGGAATCATAAGATCTGGTTTGTCAGAGGATTTGATGTGACGTTCAAGCGTGTGTTATTTTTGAATTCTCGAACTCATTCCTAGGTCTATCATTTTTGTGCGCCGTGTTCTTGGTTCCGCTGAGCGCAGTGAGCGCTGCTTGTGTAAGCGGCGTTGTGAGCTGTGGTTTATGCGTCTACAAGCAGTTGCGGCATTGCGAGCGCCATTGCGAGCGGCAGTTTATGCGAGTGGCAGTTTGTGCGAGCGGCGCTACGAGCAGTTGCGGTGTTGCGAGCGGCGCTACGAGTAGTTGCGGGGTTGCGAGCGGCCCTGTCTTTGGTGTGGCTACCGCTTCCTCTTGATATTCGGCACTTGTGCTTCCTGGTATGTTCAACATGGAATGGTTTAGGACCACATTTAGAAATGGCATGAGGCCACATGCCATCTTGGGCCCTTGAGATTTCATGGCTAGCGTATTGTCATGTATGTTTTTAATTGCCTGCAGCTGTGTTTATATCAAGATGGCATCACTAGCATA